>NW_021604707.1:2233350-2264438 GCF_004785775.1 Grammomys surdaster
CCCTCCCTCCCTCCAGGCCAGGATTGGTATTTAGGATAGCAGACACTCAGGAAATGCCTACTGAATTGACTTTTTAATGTGCTATATGAGAAAACAAAAGAGAAGACATTTCAGTTTCTTCTGAAATGAAGGAAGAACTTTGAGTGAAGATCATAAGAATTGCAGAGTCTACCCAAGAGCACTTGTAGCTTTGGGCATTAGTCCTACCTTTGTTGTATTCATGGGCATTCTAAGAGGAGGAAATGCCTTCTTGACTCTGGTAATATGGGGTTATCAGTCGTTTGAAGACCTAAGACTTTCACCCAAACACCTCCACTTAATGTTTCTACTTTTCAAGAGGAAGAAGGTAAGCATGGTTGGTCTATGTGCAGAGGAAAAAAAAAAGCTGAATGAGGTTAGGGAGTTGGATAAAGATTTTGAGATTGTACCTTATTAGCCTTGGTTTCTCTTGGGCTTTGAAGTTCTCTCCAAGGCTTTGCATGTTTTCTCTATTAATGCTCATGCAGTGCTGTAACTCTAGATAACACCCCAGACACACACACAGATACACACACACACACACACACACACACACAGAGACACACACACACACTGATAATTTCTGCAGACATCTTTGATGAGTATCCACGAGGCCACATGTTCTTCCATTCATGCCTTTTTTCTCTTTTAAATATTTATAAAGGTTCACAAGCTGAAATAAAAGTCCTTCAGATAGAAGGCAAACTAAAAATAGTCATTGTGTTCCTTGCCAGGCAATCTGGCATCAATCAAGGCCATTGCAAAGATGCTCGTGAGGAAAGAAGAGCTGCTGATAACCTTTTATGCAGTTTTTGGTCAGCCCTTTCTGTTATTAATAAGCAAGGAAGATTGGCAGCTTGGGATGCAACCCAGATGTTTCAAGATTCCTGCTGCTACAGATAGCTGCTGTTTCATGGCTTCCTGGATTAAACATGTTTTTGAGGAGAGGGCTTTGGAGTAGCTAAGTGCACTGTAACTTTGGTTCTCTGGGAAAAGGGAAGACTGGGTGAATCTTTGGATGGGTAGAGAGAGACCTTGTGTACTCCTCAGATAACTCACCATTTCTGCTGGATAGGCTTAGGAGGAGCTTTAGGCTCTGCCGACCGAGCTGTTGTTAACTAATTCAAGTGAAAATCTCCATCTGCTTACAGAGCCAGGGGACAAGGCTGGGTTTGGAGTGCAGTTACCAGAGGGGCATGGAGATGAATAGACAAAAGAATCAGCAAACAGCTGAAATGAAGGAATGGGGCTGTGGCCTTTGGCTAGGAACGTAACATATGATTGGATGAATGGATACAATGCATCTTACTGACATGTTTCATGGCTTCATTTCAATATAGGTAGGAAAGTGTTGGGCACCAGAATCTGGATTCATTAGTGGCTGAAGGCTTAGTGTGACAATTCAGAGAAGAGGGTGGCCAAGAAAGAAAGGTCATCGCCTGGCATTTTCCTCTACCTCTCTCATCAACTATGTCCAAATTATGTTTTCCTGGCCTTCCATGGCTCAGGGTGTAATCTGAATGGCTTCTCTAAACAGCTTAAAGGACTGAGGGGAACTAGAAGTGTCATCAGGTGATCAAGTTCCTAGAATAACTTCTAGACCAAGTAAGTCAATCATGGAATAAATATGAGCCATGGATGAAGGAAAAAAAATGATACCTGTGCCAAATAAAATATCACTCAAATGTCAACTAAGCAGAGAGAGAGGTGTTGTAGCTTCAGACTGAGTGGGAGAAGGGTTTATAGTCCGTGTCTCCTCATAATCTGAAACCTCCTTCCTCATTCACTGTCACATGCAAAGGTTCCCCTGTCTGTGTTTTTATTGTCTAGGGTTTCAATTACCCACCATCAATCAATGATTTGAAAGCATTCAATGGAAAATTCTGGAAAACACAGTTCTTGTTTTTAAAATAACTTGTGTTGCAGTAGATTAATATAAGTGTGTGGTTTCGTTATCACTCATTGTTTCTAATCTCTGACTGTGGATAATGAATAGATATTTATCTGTAAAATGTTACATGTGCAGGTTCTTCATTGTCTGCAATTTTATTCATCTAGTAGGAGCCCTAGGTTTGTTGAGGGGCACTGATCAGTAAGTTTAGGAAAGCGTGCTTGTTATGGCAAACTTGGGACTACAGCAAAGAGGTGACAGTGATTCAGGTCACTGGTGGACCGTCTTTACCAACCAGCTGGGTGATTTTTCTGAAGTTATTTCAAATCTCCAAATCTCTGTTTGTCATACAGTGGGAAGCTCTTGTGGGGTTTCTAAGATTCTACTCAACTTAAAATTCTAGCTATTTCATAGACACTGTTGACAGTCTAGTATGGGGGATGGCGTCTAGCCTCATATTAAAATAGATCTAAGAGTTGGCTGATGTTAGCCACTGCTCTTGATTTAATACCTGTAGCAAACATATTGTATGTTTATGTTTCCTATCTTTGCAATGACCTTTGAAGGGAATTTTCTTTTCTTCTTTTTTAAAAAATACTACCATTTTAAAATTATAACCTAATATACAATTGTAATGAAGGAAGAGTTCTCAGACCAAGGAACTGGGACTGTGTTAATAAATTTTACTAGTTTGTGATGTTGCTGCATCAGTTTCTTAAGTAGATGGAAATAGAGTCCTGCACAACCAGAGATAGCTTAAATTTTTCCTTTGGGTTTAATCCTATCTGTTGAGTATGAACAGTTGTTTTTTTTTATTAGTTTGGCTTTAAAACTGGTAAGTTAATCCAGTATGTGATCATATTCTATTTTGACTGCAGCCTGTGTGTAGATCTAAAATTTAAGAAGCATGACAATTTCACTGTTTAGGGGGCTTCTGAATACCTGGCAGTCCTGTTTATACTAGTAAAGGAATTTAGCAATGTTTATTGTTTAACACATTTAAGTCTGTCTTTATTTTGAAATCTGCTGTTTGTTGAAGTAAATATCTCTAAAGGCTTTAAGAAACACCCCTAAGATATGGGAAACAATGAATTATGAATTTCTCTCTATAAATATATGGCATCAGGGAAAACAATTTGAATGTTTTATGTTATATGATTTTTTCCGTGAAGAATAATAGAACAGGAGAAATTCTAACCTAACAAATAACAAAGAAAAAAATTCTCCATCAATCTGAAGTCTAGTAGTGTATGCATGAGTAGGGGAGGTCAAGTTGGGAGCCATTGACTCCATCCAAAAGGAGTATTTTAACACCTATGTTGCTTAGAGTTGCCTGTGCATGATAATAATAAAAAGCAGTCTGTTTTTATCACATTCCTACTGTTCTTAAGATTCCACAGGCCACAGTACGTTCTATCATTGCCCACATGTGGAGGTCATCTCTCCAGTCTTGTCTCCTCAATGCCCATGTGGAGGTTCATTGGTTTGAGAAATCCAAAATGCTAACCTAAGAGTGGAGCGTGTGGGCTAGCTTCCATGTCCCGCCATCTCTGCAGATGGGAGCGCTCCATATGAAATGCTATGCTCAAGGAATACTTTCTGAAATGAGATAAAGATTTCTCTCTCGACTCTTTTTCGTATACTTACCTGCAGTCAAGGAAAGGTGTGAAGTAGCTAAAATAACAGATGGAGACCAGAAAGTAAACATCAAATTCAAGAATAAAAGCCTCTGAAGACCTATTGACTCCATAGTCCATACGCTTAAACAAAATGGTTTGTTTGATGCATGTTGGTGATATTTTTATTAGAAACTAAGCAAAGGCAAGGAAACAAACAACAATAACAACAATGAACCCAAGAGTTTAAGTATTTAAATTGTTACATTGTTACATCGGCTCTACTGTTCTACCAGGGATTTGGAAGCTCCAATAACCTGGCATGCTCAGGCTGCATGGATGCATGTCCCATCCACCTCACCTTACCTCCATGGCACTTTATAGAGCAGCTTCTCAGAAGAATGGAAAAGCCAACCTGTAGTCACTGTAAGAGGGTATAATAAAACAAATTACCAACACTTTTAAGCTTACACACAGCATTCATAGTTGCCTGATACCAAGTTGCTTTCTTCTGGTGGCCTGTTTCTTCGTCTGCAAAATGAGATATCTTTAAAAGAAATTTTCTCGCCATTTCCATTTAGTGGTTTCATCTCCAGGACACTGGGTCTTTGGTGGATGTTAGCAAACACTACCTGTCCAGCATGGGGAGGAGCCAGCCTTCAGGGCATGCCATCCTGGGACAAACAAGTTGAGGTGTGAAGGACATTTACACTTCCCAGCTAGCTCAGACCTCCTGAGCATAGCTTTTGCTATGCCCATCAACCAGATTTCTCACAGTACATAGCAATGAAAAGCCAATGGCCTAGAAAACCCCAGCGTTCTATTGCAGAACTTGGAATTTCCTAGAACAAACTTCAGCATGCAGGCTAAATGTAGCCTGCCTTTCTCTTAAACTAAGATCTGTTAGAATACATACATGACCATTTGTTTTCACATGGCAAACACACAGGTTTGACATGGAGAAAAAGACCTGCAAATAAAACTTTGCTGTGTTTCCTTGGGGACATTGACTAGAAGAACAGTTTTTGAGAGATTATAGAGGCCCTCTCCTCTCCTCTCTCCCCACTATACCTGCCCTCTGGTCAGGAGCATTTAATGCTAGATATGGGCTCACAGCTTCTCAAAGGAGTTATTTATTACCTTGCTGCCTAATTCTAGTTCAACGATCCCCTCCCCCCACTAGACCAATGTGCTTCTCAGTTTGGGTTTTCACATACTAGTAATTGACTGCTTCCCTCTGCTCATCTTCTCTCTCTGTCTCTGTCTCTGTCTCTGTCTCTGTCTCTGTCTCTGTCTCTGTGTCAGTCTCTCTGTCTCTCTGTCTCTGTCTCTCTTTCCTTTCTCTGTTTGTCTCTTTGATGGGTAGCGCTGCTGGGTACTTACTTTATGGTCTTTCGATTCACTTTTGAATATTAATACAAAGCTGTACTTAAACCTGCAAGGTTATTCTGAGATCTGAAAGAATGATATCTGAATCTAATATCACAAAGTACAGGAAATCTCGTTGTCAAAACACAGAAATTAGTGCTGTTCATTGTGGGGCTGAAGATATTTTTTAAATGATCTATACTAAAGGATGTTGAGGCATCCCACAAAGCCACCTACTGGTATTTAACTGACTAATTCTGGCTCAGAAAACTCCTTCATGTCAATGTGTGAGTTCTGACATTGGTTCAAGCTATTTCATTGGGGCTCCTGCTGCCTTCTTGCTGTAAATGGAAAGAGCTAGTTATTCATTCTCAGCTGTGCACACTTGTGTCTTTAAGAATGATATTTTTAAATGCTTCTCCTCTCTTTTAGAGATGAATCATATTCATCATTTTTTTCTAAGTACCACAGTCATACTATTTCCTGATCACAAGAAAAACTGGTGATTCCTGGTGCTGTAGACATTCACACATTCAATAATATGCCAGGCATTTTGCAGGTATCAAAGAAGATCTACAGATATATAAATTTTAATTCTTGCCTGTAGCTTTCTTTTAAATCTAATACAGAGAAGCAGACACAAATAAGTCTATTAGACATTATAAAGGAAATGCTAATTAGGGTTACATCCGTCAAATGCAAATGTTGAACTACAGACATTGGAAATGTTTTATGGAAAGGGCAGGATTGTAGTCCATATCGGATTTGATATTTCATAGGCAGTTGCAGGGCAAGTGGCAGCCCTCATTATTGTCCTTAAATAATGTGCTATTTGACTGTTTTCGGTGATCCTGTGGTATGGCTTTAGAGCAATATACTGCTCTTGAGAAGGATACAGAAAATTAATATTTTAGGTTGATAGGTTATGGAGTCTCTGCCTTCATTTCTAATCCCTATTGTTTCGTATGAAACTAGCCAAACAGCATAATAAGTAAATGATTGTGGCTATGTTTTATTTAAAGTTCATTTACAAGATGGCCTGATTTGGCCAACATACTGTATGTATTTGGCACCCTTGTGACATGGAGGATGGGTGACGATGTGTCTGGAGTGAGTCAAAACTGCTTGAGTAACGGAGAGCAATGCACTCTGGGATATTTCTGGATGATTTTCTATGGTAAGGAAAGAATTCTGTAGAAAAGAAACTAACGTTTCTGAAAATACTCACGATAAAACCAAAGAGAAAAAATAAGGTACACTGGTTGATACACTAGTTGATGAGATTATCAAAAGTAGGCTTTGCTAAAAATTGATAAATATCTAACCCAAATAGCAGAGTATTCAGTGAGACCCATGAGTACATATATATAAATTCACAGTGTCAATTGTGTAGATCAGGACACTTGGTGCTTTGGTTGGGTAATCCAAGAAGGGTTTAGTTAAGACTATTTACAATGATGTAGATAAATTCAGGGAACCCACAAGAATTTGTGTGGTACTTCCATGATCTTAAAAGTAGGTTATTGGAGTCCCCGAAGTGATGAAATTTGAGAACCCACAAACACAGAATGGAATTGGACAATTGGGATCCCTAGCTCCATTTGTGGTGATAACAGGAATACACTGGAACCATTATCTCGACTTGGTTATCCTCCCCTACTGGTTCAGGAGCAGAAGAGAGACATGAAGGAAGTCCAAGGTCAGGTGAACAACTGATGCAGGTTCCACTTTTTAGGGCATAGATTAGGATGGGGAAAGGTAAGGAATGACCCTAAAAGGAAAATCAAAACATTCGTTTTTATGATGTATGGATGGTGAAATAATTGTCCTTTAAAAAGTAGAATAGAAAAGACACTTTCATCTTTTCAGATACTGGTGGGTTCCACAGCCTCTTGTATTGAGAAGGATGTGTGTCAGATTTTTACTAATGAGAAATGAAGGAATGTATGTATTTTTCTAGGTTGAAGTTCTACAGCAATCTCACTTGACACACTGACTCTTTCTTTGCCATGGCAACATGGAGGCTAGGTCTGGTATAGAAGATGATTGAAGTAGACAGGAGTCTGCTTTCCTTCACAGAAGAACTTGTCTTGGAGTATCTCAACCCTTAGCAGGGCTTGGGCCATCCAACAAGTTTTGATGTATTGCTATTGAGTTTCAAGGTGTTCATTTCTTCCTTCAGAAAAACTGAATTGTGTTGATGAGTATGGTTATGAAAATTGCAGCCTTGTGCACACAACTTTCCCAAAAGTAACCAGCTAGTATCAGTTTGTTGGGAAGTTTGGTGGTGTAGAATATTATGTGATCCATTTATGAAAGAATACCAATCAATCATTGCCTGCTAGGTAGCCATCTCTTTCTGCAGGGCTGTGATAGGATTTTATAAGCCTGACATCTTACTCATCAGAGTATTTGATGAAGCTATTTCTGAATGTGTTTGTTTTCCCAGTGTTACCGCTCAGACTTTCCAGGTGTTACAAAGTCAGGGTAATAATTCACGGTTACTCTCTCTGGAAGTTGAAATGCTTGATGTGACTTGGATCCCAGGTTGTTTGTGCAGACTCATAGCATCTCCCTGTCCCCTGTGGGAAGAGCTCAGACTTTCCAATCTGAAAAATCCATGTTTGAGTCTCACTCTGCTCACTCATTAGCTATGTAACTACATGCATGTGGTTTAAATGGTCTTAATTTATTTACTTATTTTGGAATCAAATGGTGATACCTGCAGGAAAAGATCATTGTAGGTATTTAAAGATAAATGTCAAGAAAAATCGCATAGTAGATGATTGGTACCTTGCAAGAACTGAATAGTTGATACTCTCTTTGTATCTGGCCTATGAAATTTCTGCTAAGTTTTTAGTTGGCAGCATTTGAACTAACTGGAATATAGCAAAGCATCAGGTCTTAACTTCCTGTCTCATTTTGTTGGCTGGGCATGAATCTCAGTAGGGTTACAATGACTATCAAAGTAAGTATTTTGAGAGAATAGTCTATAAAGGATTCTATTCAGTTAAAGGCACAGAATTGTCAGGCATTGTGACACCTCTCTGTGATCACACCTCCATTGGGAGGGTGAGGAGGAGGATTATGAAGCACAAATCAGCTTGGATTTCATAGTGAGACCTTGCCGGAAAAAAGAACAGAGCACACACACACACACTTTGGATCAGAGGTTAGCATATGAGTTAAGACACATAGATGCTGGATCACATCCATCATTTTAATCACCTAGTGTGCTAAATCACTTATTTTCTCTAGGTTCTTGTATAATCAGCAATGGATTGGAAATGTACCTTCTTCTCCTTTAGAACTCGCATCATAGCTGTGAGGCTCAGAGAAGAACAGATATGCAGAGCAAGAAATGGCCACTCAGGAAATATAGTGCAGGTCAGTTCTTCAAACTTTTGGTGCCTTACATTTGACAAAATGTCACTGAAAGCATGAAATACATGAATACATAAAGAGGAACTATTAATGCCACTCAGATTACAGTTGGCCTTCTAGTGATGGAGGGGTCAGAGAAGGATCTTGGAGAGGATAGCATGAGTTGAAAGTCAAGTAGCTTAATTCTTCTCTATTTATATATCTGTAGCAAAGAGTAAGTATGAAAGGAGAAGCAACCTAAGATACTGACAAAGCCAGAATTGAAACACTGTAGGATTTAGAATGAGTGCTATTTGCATTGTCTCAGAGAGTAGGCTTCAGATTTGATTTGTTGAGTGTGTGTTGTACACACTACAGGAAGAAAGCCCAGCTATTCTTAACACACCTGTCTGTGAGATTACACCTGGACACTGTTCTCTACATAGACAAGCTATGCAGTGACTCATTTTTAACACTTTCTTCTTTTCCCTAAGAGCTCTGTAGAGATATATAACTGTGTTCTGAAAATTCAAAATTGGTGGCTAGGTTACCTATCTTACTTCTTTAATTGAATGGAGGCAACACATACTGAGGTGAGCCTGCTTCATGGGTCTAGACTCTAGAGTTTCCACATAGATGGAGATGTAGAGGTACATGAATACTATCACATACAGCCAGAGTTTTGTCATTAATGAACTATCTATGTGGAATTGTTTGTGCAATAAGAATATGACAGCACCAGGGTTTGTTTTTGTTGGAGAATAAATGCTGGCTTTTAAAGGCAGGAAGTTCTGTGATACTAGAAACTACTTCAGTCTGAAGAACCTTGTTCTTGATAGTTTGACTGCCAAATAGAAGTTCTGGTAAGTCACTACTCTGAAGTGGTTGTTTATGAGAGTTCATGTTGGGTAGGAGTTTGTTCACTGGCTCTATGACTGGAAATTGATAATGGACCTGTTAAGTAATTCTCTCATGGCATTGATGCTTCTTACCTTGGAAGTAACTCAACATTGGGTATCAGTGTAGCTCTGGGAATATGCCATAGTGGAAATATAAGTGATTCTGTTTATATTTCTTGTATCCTCTAGCCTTGGAGAACTTTGCAGAAATTTGAGGTTCTCTTGAATTTGCATAAACTCAATGGGAGTTTAAACTTCTGATAGTTGATTACAGGGATCTTCACTTTAAGGTCTGGCTTGAACCTAAAGATCCAACAAAAATGCAAATGAAAACACTTTCTAATCTCTTCGTGGAAGAACAGATTTTCCTTTCTTTACTCATAGGCTTGGGTATCTTTACAGAAAATAATTCTTCAGTTGTAATATGTGATCACTTAGTTTGATCATGTAATTGTATTCACAGACTAAATATATATCAGAAATCATTGGGGTCAGAGTTTCCATTTGGTGTTGCTTGTTTTCATATGATAGATGTTTATGTTTGATTTCTAGAGCAGACTTGAGCTGATTATGAGTCCTTTGATGAAATTGATTAGATATGAAAACTTACAACCAAAGCCAAATGATTTCAGGATTAGTCTATATTACTGGTTTGGGGAGTTTGTTGCATCTCGTGGAAAAGAATGCATTTGCTGAAGAGTGGATGTGAGACCCTGTGCTTACCTTTCATGAAACAGATGTATAGACTGGAGAGTACATTTCTGAATTCTCTTCTCCCCCTTCTGCATCCGTATTTGTAAAAATAACACTGTCTCCTATTTGTAAACTTCTTTTTGTCATCTCTTACCCTGTGACTCTGTGTCTTATTCAAGCTGAGTGGAATAAGTTGAGGAGGTAACTCCCTGTCCCCCCCTCCCCACAGTCTATCATCCTAGCATGTGGTGGTCATAGATTACACTTTCTGTCACAGATCCTTAGCTGCTGCCTGGTCTTATTCAAGACATTTGATCTCACTTTGGGTCTGAAAACGCAAACCAGAGAAGCTAATCTATATCTGAGCACTATACTCTCCAGAATCAGTAAATTTCAACATTTCCCCTATTAGTTAAGTCTGAGGTGAAACAATTTCATCACATACTAAGCAGGGGAATGGGAAACACAAGACAGTAACAGAAAACGGTAACAAAGATGAAATCAAATAGCAAAATGAATTGCTTTTCTGAAAAAAAAAAAAAGATTTTTCAGCATCCTGGTTTGAGAATTAGGTGAAGGTGCAGGTCAGAGTCTTTGAAAGGGACCAGTGAGAGATCAGAAGAGCTAGTATGTGGTGTGTAGTTTGGAGGAGAAGAAACAAATACAGGTATCTGTGGCAACACCCCTTTGTCTTTGTTTATCTCTCTAGCCGTCCTTCAATCTATACAGAACCACCAGTGCAAAACCACTGCACCCTCAGCACGTTGGCCCACATAGATCTTACAGAGCTGACCTGAAAACTAAAAAGGAAATTAGTCCACTGCCCAGTGCCTGCTCTTCGCTAGGACTAAATACTAGCCTGTATCAGATAAGTGTGCACCGAATTCCTACTGCCTTCCTGCTGATTCCCTCATCACAGTGATTTAGGGAAGGCAATTTGGAACAGAATTTGGGAATCCCCCTTCTCTCACCTGCAACAACAAATCTAAGTAATTCTCCAAAATGATTCTTGAGATTTAAAAAATGTTGTTTTGTGACATGGAGTATTTATCCATATAATCATGTCATTTAGCACAGCATCTAATATCATTGGGGCCACAGAATCTCCAAAGCTGTTTCCTTGAGCCAGGCACGGTGGTGCATGCTTTTTAACTTATTTTAGCTCTCAGGAGCCAGAGGCAAGCAGATCTTTGTGACGCTTATTCTATATCTTGAGTTTCAGGCCAACTACAGCAAACAAGTGACAGAATGTTTCCTTGAAAGGCTGGAGATGACACTACTGTTCCAACTTATAAATAAGATGTGGGCAGAATGAAGAAGTCAATATTTCTGCTTTAAACTTACTAAAATCATGTGTGTATTTATGATTTATTGTGGATGTTTATGTATGTGAATGGGTAAGCAGTCACCTGCAGGTGAAACTCAGAGGTCAATTCTCAAGAGACATCTCTTCTGCCATAGGAGTTTGGGGGAGTGAACTTACATTGCATGGTTGGGTGACAGGCAGCTTTTCCACAGAGTTCTCATTGAATTTTTGTCTACTTTATCAGAGCTGAGAATTGCCAGGGGAGAAAAACATACACGAAGTCATTCAATATTCAATTCTGTATCTGCCGGGCCTGGAAGTTTCCATGGCCATGAATTACAAAGGTGCCATGATATGGGGGAATTCGAATTCTACTTTAGTGTACCTCCTACGCTTCTTGAGAAAAGCATATTTGTACCATTTATCCATTATATATTGTACAAGATAGGATTTAGAATTGAGGCAACTGTGCAAGTCAACTACTTTTCTAATTTCCCCTGAATATACTGAGTTTTATTCCTTCCATAAGTATTTATCGTATTCCCATTTTGGACCAGGCTGTGATCCCAGGCATTGTATGCAGGTCAGAGATATTGAACACCTTAATGGAAGTATGTGTCTACATTATTTTCCTTTTATAATAAAACTACACTGCACTTTGTTTCATGCCTTTTCTGCCTCCCCGTTCCATTGTAATGGCCACCATTGGACATACGAGCCTTCAATCTTCTGGGTGACTTTGAAAAGCCCTATGCTCTACATGTATCTCAAGCTCGGACTTGTAACTATTCAACCTGTTTGTACGTCAGCAACTGCTGTGTCTGCATGAGTGCTCTACACCAGTGGCATAGCAGTCGAGTTGAACTTGCCATTTCTTGCCTGCCCTGTGATTGTAACCTGTAGGCACCATTTATTCTCTCCCTTCCCTGGTAAACATAGCATGCATGATTTCTGGTGTTCTTTTATTGAAATACCTCTCATGAGTCCCTTTTATCTTCAGATTCATCCAAAACCAAATAGTCTTCATTTTCTGGCCTGTGTCCATCACTTTTGTTCGTGTGTTCTAGTGTTCCATGTATACCCATGTCACAGTCAACTATCCAATAAATCTCTCTCTGTAAATATGTTAGGCTATGTTGAAGTACTCATGTGTTTACTATGATTTTATTTCCCTTAAACTCTAAGTGAAGTGTTAGGTTCTTCACAGAGCCCATGACAGAACCCCTACAGCCTCCATTACTTGTAGTGCAAACCCTTGTTTCCACACAGGGAATATATTTTATGTACTTGCAGCTTGTGAAGGCCTTGAGTCCATGCTTTGGGTGGCTCTAGGTTTCTGTTTATATCTCAAGTACTTGCCAGAATATTTGGTCAATTTAAAAATAAAGATTAAATAGTTAATCAACCATTTAATCAATTAATGGAAAATAAATAAAGTGTAATAAGATAGTAAATAACTCCTTGGTATAATTTGGGGATTAAACATAGGCTTTGTGTCATTTAATGTCCTATCATCACCCATGAAATAAAGACTGTACAAGTCCTTCTTGGAGTTGTTCTGCCAAGTGACTATGTTAATATACAGAATGGTTGGTACAATGCCTGACCTAAGGTAGAGACCCTGTAAGCATTTGTAACCCCTCTGCTTTGGCTGGAACACATTCCTGTAAGGAAGAGAGTTTTGCACAAACTATAGTAACTGGAAGAAGTCTGGTAAGGTAGGTCATCAGGTTTGGGTCCTGAGTGGTGAACCATAGGAGAAGACATGTCCTGTTTTGTTTTTCTGTTTCTCCTCAGTCACCACCATGATGCTTTCCAATGTCCACTGCCTTTTCTAGTCTCTGTTTTTTTTCTCAAACCAAAAACAACAGCCATCTTTTAGGATCTTGTGTTCCAAGGCTCCTCCTTCACTGTGCCTGGCTTTCACTCTATAAGAGGGCCAAGAAAGCTGAATTCAGGCTGCTTACTGTTCCTCCGGGCCTCCCACTGTCAAACCTTGTGTCTCCAGCCTTGTTGGGCTCAGTCCAGGAAACATCTGCAAAGACAGCTGCAGGGCTACATTCTCACTTACAAGGCCCAGCCTGGGCAACGTGCAGGGCCACCTTCTCCAAAAGGCTGTGTGGGGAAGCTGAAGAGAACCAGGAATGGGTTTGTCACCTGAGGCCCAGAGGCTTCCAGTGACGTGACCCTATTGTCTAAAGGACAGCTGGTTGTTGTTTTGTTCTTTTCAGTTCAATAAATAAAGCCTTCAGTTGCTATGGCAATGTCTGAACTGCCACAGTGCCTCTGAAGGTCCCCCCTGGCTGGGCTCTCAGCCTAGAGAGGTTACGGGGCACATGGAAAGCAAATTATTTGCACAGCTCCAGCTAATGAATAGCTTTGGACAGGGGACTTCCTGAAGCTGGTGGTGTGCTCCACCCAAGCAACATGATTGAAAAGTGCATTGTTGTGTCTTCCACAAGGCTAAGTCATTTGTTGGGCCACGCCTGCCTCGGAGGCTAAGCCTGGCTCACTCATCTGACACCTGAGCCCCCAGAACATCTTTTCTACTTTGCTTCTTCACATGCTAGGGTTCCTACTGGGTCCTCCAGCTTTTGTGATTCCTGGGTGTATGCCGTCAGCTTGGGGTTGGGGGAAGGAAAGCCTTTGGAAGGGTCATAAGTTCAGGATGTTTCTTTTGGGGATCTGCAGGATGGAACAAAACTGTCTTTCCTGGTACTTTTCACATGTGCACACCCCTACTGTGAGCTCACAAGACTACTGCCAGGTACCATCATCACTACCCATGCCCTGGGCATGCATAGGGATGGGTTAGCTTCTTAAAGGGAAAGAATGAACTATACTACAGGAGTGGTTAATGAGCCGGCTGGTAGATGACTAGGGAAGAGAGAAAAATGAGGTCGGACCTGCCAGAAGATCTTAATTTTTTTTTTTTTCTAAACATGTGCCAAGGCTACGGACTTTGGTTGCTTAGATCTTCTCTCCCTGGGAACCTCTGCAGTTTCTGTCTTTGATATGGAAATGCACCCATTGATCCCTGCTGGAGGACCTATAGCCTTAGTTGAAAGAGAACAGAATTCAGCTGGTGGCTCTTCCCACTTCCGCCATTTTTCTCCCCTGTCTGGAAGTTTGTTTCTTTTCCAGCAGTCTCTTTCCCATCTCACATTCTTCCCAGTGCTCAGGCGGGGACATCTCTTTTGTTTTCAAAAGCATAATAAATGAATTCTTGATAAGGGCTGCCATGATCCTAAAAATCCATATGGGGATAAAATGTAGAAGTCTTCAAAAGGAGATGTGAGCTGCCAGATACTGCCTGGGCCCACCATGAATAATTCAACACTATAGGTAGACTCAGACTGGTTTTAAAGTGGCTTTTACATTAACCAACTAACCAAAGGAAAGTGTTGGGCCTGGTTGCAGGGAACACAGCCTAGGTCCAAGAAACTCATCAAGTATGTTCACTAGGAATTTAGCTGCTGTCATCTTTGTGTGTGCTATGAAATGTATGGATTTGGAGACTTTTAAGTAACGACACTGAATGCTTCTTTCAAAAGCACAGTGTTCATATAAGCATGTAAATAAATAAGTCTGTGTTCTCATCCAACCAAGAGTTGCTAAGTTTTCTTAGGATCTGTACCAGACTGTTAAGGAAAAAAAGACAAAACAGCCTAAAAATCCTATGTACAAAGACAGCATGGTATCCTTGCAGTCTACATGATTTTCAAAGTCCTAAGATAATATTAGAGACCTAAAAACAACTCAAAATTCAAAGTCATGCGACAAGTTTAATTCATATTAATTTGTCATTATGCCCTGTAATCTACAGTTATTCAATACAGAAATTATATTTTTCCAGATTTATGAGTAAAATTAACAAATATGTGTTGAATATATTTACTGTGCACATTGTGATTTGGTGCTAGCTACCTATCATCCATCCATCCATCATCCATCCATCCATCCATCCATCCATCCATCCATCTATCTATTCTGAAATGACTAGCATAGATAGCTAATTAGCCTATCATCTTGTATGGTTGTCTTTATTTTTGTGTATTTGTAGGCGTTTGGTCTCAATCATTTTCAAGTCTACAGTACAGTATGTCAGTCACCATCCTGAAATGTGATGAATCAGAGCCCATTCATTTTACAGCTGGAAGTTTATACACTTGGATCAGTGTCTTTCCACTTCAGTGCGCCCCTCAGACATTGGCAGGCACCTTTCTAATTTTACTTGTTCCCATAAATTTAACTTTCTGTTTTACATGTAAGTGAAATCATACAACATTTCTCTGTCTCTAACCATGACATCCTTGTTTCATTTGGGCTGCTGATAATGAGAGGTTTCTTTTTACACATGACTACATTTGACTGTCATTCCTCCCACTGTGTGTGTGTGTGTGTGTGTGTGTATGTATGTGCGTGAGCGTGCGCCACAATTTTGTTCTTGAAGTTGAGTCTTGCTATGTTCTTTAGTCTAGTCTTGATTTCCTGTGCTCAAGTGATCCTCCTACCTTAGTGTCTCAAGTAGCTAGGACCATAATTTGTTATCTGACAGGCAATTGGATTGTTTATATTTTTTTGTTATTATGAACAATACTGAAGTGAACATAGGCATACAGATGTCTCCTTGAGATTCAGACTTGCTTTCCTTCAGATGTGTACCTAGAGATGAGATTGATGGGTAGCATGCAGTTCTTTATTTAATTTTTAAGGAAAAGTTTATATTGTTTTTTTACAGTGTCCATACCAGACTCCATTCCTTCCAGCATCCTTCTCTTCTCGGCATCCTCAGCAACACTTGTCATCTCTTACATCTCTGGTCTCTATTAAATTAGCCATCTTAATGGGAGATAGTACTTCATCGTGTTTTAGTACTATGTTTCCTAATGATTAGTGAAGTTAAAGTGCCTGTGCATAGCCTCAGTAGCTGAGCATTTGTGAAGTTTTTCTGTGAACCATATTTATGGAAATCATGAGTAAATTAGCACATGTCTAATTATCATAATGAAGGATCTCTAACGGGATGCCTATGCTATGAGAAGAATTTAAAAAAAGGTACTGCTACTGGTTTAAAGTATGAACTGCAATTTACAGTCTTGGAAAGGAACAGAACTATAAAGTGGTTGAAACAGATCCTGGATTCTGTTCTAAGCTTTATTTCAGAGTCTTCATATGACAAAGGGGAAAATTTCCTTACCTCTCAGAATTTTGTCTCCACATGAGAAAGCAGTAAGAAAAATATTTTCCATATAGAACTTTTAAAGAAGAAAAGTCATTTTGTTTAATACCTGTCCATAAGAAAACTTGATAAAGTTCCCATCACCATTATTGTTAATCTATTGACCAAAAATCATTCTGCACAATGTTTCCGTTATGCATTATCTTGGGCTTTTTCTGAGGTTTAGGCTGTCTCTCTGAGTCAAATATATTCCTGAAAGAATAAAAATTCACCTCCACTAAGAATGGTTGAGACATTTTGCTTCTGACTTTAAGGACAATTTTAATGATTATCTTGTGAGCTCTCCTGTGTTATGTTAGATGAACCCCTGTTCTTATGTGCTGATTTTATCTGAAAAAGCAGAAGCTCAGATCGATAAGATCAGTTGCCTTTTTCTTTATCCAAAAATGACATTTGAATATCAGGTACAGTGGTTGCACATGGCATCCATAACTCACGAAGGCTCTCAAATTCAAAAACTCTTTGTCTCTATAGGATGTCACAGGCACAAAAATCTGCATATGATCTCCCGTGGTAGGATCCTCTCCTATATAGGTGCTCTGACGGCTGGGTATCCAGGTTTTTGGTAGAGTGTGTGCTTAGCATATTCACAGCCTCAGATTCAGTCCCCAGGGTCACCTCATAAACAAGCAAGTACACTAGAATCCTGAATAAAATTTCATCTTGGCTATGTGCACATGCTTAAGTGACATCTTGGCCCCAGGGTATCTCACTATATACAGGCAAATAGTAACTTTGGCCCCAAGCATTTTACATAAGTGATATAAAACCTCTGGTATTTTGTTTTGTTTTAAACAGGAGTTCGCCATCTATCATTGGATGGCCTTAAATAGGTTATAGACCAGAATGGGTCGAAGACACAGAGATCCACCTGCCTCTGCTTCTGCTGCATTTAAAGGCTTACACTGCCTCACCCAGATCCAACATGTGTTTTTATAGACTATAAATGTCTGCAGCCCCCAGGTCCCATATGCTTTCTCATTCTTGTGTCTTTCCACATTCTGAGGCCTCTTCAGACTCACCTGTGCTGTTGTCATTCTCTGCCAAATCTATCTGCATATGATGGAAATATTGTGGCATTTGCTATTTACTGTCACGTTGCATTGAAGTGCACAGCTGATGTAGGTAGGCACTCAAAAGGGACACTTCTGTTTTTTCTTTTGTTTGTTTATCTAATTGCTTTTCTGTGACTAAACTGAATGTAGGAGCCATGTGTTTATTTTCATTCATGAAAATTCATTGCCTACGTAAGGCAAAGTGAATACTTAGGAGATGTAAGTTGAGAGGGCAGTAGATTGGTGCATAACAAGGAATTCAAGTCTCAAAACCCCTAAGAGTCATCATCTCTTTCTGCATCTACAGCTAATGGTCCACAGCCAGTGATAGAATATTAAACATGTGTTCTAGATTCTAACAGCAAGATTCTCTAGAATCAACCTCTTCATTGCAAAGGCATTTTAAGTGCCAGCCATGATGGTACATAACAGAAGATGTGTTGCTCTGTTTCCTCATTAATAAAAGGAAAGTTTTTCTGGCCTTCCTTAGGTACATTCTAGAGTTATTTGATGACTTTGGTGCTGGTAAGGCTGATTGTTTAGCAGGGGCAGTCTTAAGAAAGAGAATTTTGGTCCTCTGGGCAAGCTTTTGCCCCGCCTAAAATCAAAGGGAGCACGTTCTGCTAATGTGCTTTATCTTGCCCATCAGCTCTGGGGACTGATTCCACAGGGTGATCACAGTTACTGGGCCTCCTCATCTAAAGAGATGCAATCCTAGGAACAGCTGCCCTTTGACCTACTGGCCGCCCTGTGCATTACTCACTCTGTCACTGGTCCTGAGTCTGGCTCATCACCTGCTGGGAACTTTGCAGTCTGGAGCAGCAGCAAAATGAAACAGGATGCTTGCTGGGTGAGAGGGCAAGGGTGGAGACTGTCACACTGGGAGGAACATGCAACTCAGGCCAAACACAGCCTTTGAGCCCAAGGACAGGGACAGAGATCTGGGCCAGGTGCTCTCAGAGAATGAGGTGCCTGGCGGTTGATATCCAGGTGCTAGGGAAAAGTATGGGTTTGCCAAAGCAAAATTAAGGCATGAGGGCAGTGCTAACTGATGTCCTGGTGACTCTATCTGTCTTCTGCTTTTGTTCTCCACTCAGAACAGAGCACCGGCTGCAATAATAAACAATGTAGGACAGCCAGAGTTCCCTAGTGAGACAAATGAAGCTCACAGACAGTGCCCCCGGGCTAGTACCTGACTTAACAGGGACCGTATCCAGGTGGACTGAACCTTGAAAGATTCCATACCAGATGTGAGTCTTGAGGACTTAGCAATTCACCCTTCCTTCTAAATTCGGTACATACTTTTGAGAGCTGTATTCCAGAATGTTCCTAGGAAAATGAATGATGGGTGGAAAGAGATGAGGAAACAAGACAAATTAAAGTACTAAGAGAGTAAAAGACCTTGGTAACTGAAGGATGAGGAAATGATAAACCTAAAAACTCCAGCGTTGTCAGGAACAGGGCTCTGCAGCAGAATCACACCACAAGCATATTCCTCCATTGCTCTGAGCTTCACTTTATTATCTCAGATGTGGAGGTGCAAGGGGTATCCATGAAGTTAAGTATGAAAGAAGTGAAAGATGATGGAAGCAGATGCACAAAGCTTTTCTTCTCTCTATTCACCAATGTGTGAGAGCTGAGGTACTGTGCTCCCCCAGGACTGAGGCGCTGTGCTCCCACAGAAGGTGATCTTCTATGGAGAACAAGTCAGAGGTAAAAAGGAAAGACATTTTAGGAGACACAAATATACTTCTGTGAAGGCTAGGCTTGCCTTCCTAGATATTTGCCCAATAAGACAGGCTTTTATCTTATTTATGGTTGTTCTCACATTACACACCTCCAGCTGCTAAACTCTAGAAATCTAAGGGGTGATGTGGAAATTGCAATTATCAGGATTTCTACATACTGAGGACCAAGGAAAGGATGCTGTCTGACTCTCAAAGCCAGTATCTTTGGCTTTTGCATAGAATCCCCAGTCAATCCAGGCATGCATGTATCCTTTGTTGCTGATCACATGGAGGCCCTTTGTTCTCAGGGATGTTTGAATGCAGACAAACCTTTAGACTAGGTAGGCCATGCTGGCTCTCACTGAAGCATTTGCTGGAATAAATCTGAGCTGATAAATTCAGCTTGAGGAGCGGCTGGAGAGACACTTTCAGAGTGCGGTAAACAGGACATGGAGGAAGTTGGGAGCTGGATCGGAGTTGTTAACCCCCCCACACACACCCCATTGTCAGGAAATGTGGGGAGCTGACAGCTACAGAGCACACAATGATGCAGCGGGAAGTGGCCTTTATAAATACAGGGGTCAGGGCCAGCCCTGCAAACAATAGGGGAAATGATGAAGGCAGGCAGTGGGTGTGGGGGGCGGAGAGGACCTGGATGATTCTATCAGTGACAAGAACTGAGAGGGAGTTGTGGAGGTTGCTGAGGGAGGTTTGGGGGTTGCAAATTAAACAATACTAGTTGCCAGGTGACTCAATAACCACAACAGAAGGTGGTGGGGTGTGTAAATAGTTTACTGTATGAGCCATTGTTTCTTCAAGAACCTTTCCCTGGATTCTACGTGTCAAAGGTCTCTATGTTGCTGACTTATTGGAAGTTAGTCCAGTGTTCAGAGGATGCTATTCTTTGCCATGGGGGAATGGGCTATTGTGCCATATTCTTGGTCTGTGTTCACCTTGAAACCCCAATGAAAGCAAGACAGAGGATCAGGCTAAGGGTCCAGTGTTCAGCTTTGGTGTCATCTCCCTGGATCCATTTAGTGAATGGATATAGATGAGCAGAAAGAGATGTCATTCTTATTTGTGTATTGGGAGCTACATTATTAAGTCATAAATGTATCCGTGTAAGTAAGCTGAGACTGTGAGGAGCAGAGGCAACAAACCAAGGTGGGATGACGAGCTGCTTCTCCAGCATGAAACTCCATGTTGGTTAAGCAGATGAGCAATTGGCTATTTATAAAGCTTTCTAAAGAACCTACAGTATTCACTTAGTGGCCAGTCCCTATTCTATCTATGAATAGACTACCTCAATGTTTTAGGCTCAGTTTCCACTCAGCACATGGGTACCTATGGAATGCTAGGCTACTAGGAATAGTGAGATTCCACATAAAACATTTCTTCCTTTTAATCTTGACATGCTAGCTGGGTTAAGGAAGCAAGTATAAGTTACATTTGTCCCTTGAGCATATGTAATCACATAGAAATCAAATACCATGTTAAATCTTTTCAGATATTTATAAAGTAGACTAATTCTAATCACAAAAACATAGGCTATATGTGAATACATGTTGTGTACTTTCAGATTGGATGTTATATAGTATTTTATTACAAATACATACATATACATATACATATACATAATACATATACATATACATATACATATACATATACATATACATATACATATACATATATATATATAGTGTAATTTGGATCAGTGACTAGTCTTTGAAAATATAGAAAATTCAAAACATAAGACTGGATATAGAACATCTTCTCAACTGTAAATACACATGTAAATTTTAAAAGATTAAAAACAATGTAAAAGATTAGAATTTTTCACTAATTTTGCAAAGATAGTTTTTTCTTGATAGAATTCTTAATATTCTAAAAAGAGAAGACTTTCTTCTGTTTCTAGAATTTTAAGAGAAAATCTATATTTAATAACCAATTTAATCATTAAAAACATTGGCAAGCATAAAGTTGAAATTTTTGAATTTAGATCTTTCTATTAGTCCCTCAGACAGAATAAAGATGTAAGAGTCTTCAAGAAAATCAGAGATACAGGGGTACAGTTATGTCTTGCAGGTTTTTTAAAAGCTTATGGAGTTGAATAAAAACAATATTCAACAGTTTGAAGTATGATAAGATGAAGGCATGGGGATCTCCCAGCTACCTTATAATTTTATGGGACATCTATCAATGGATCTGTCTATCTATCTATCTATCTATCTATCTATCTATCTATCTATCTATCTATCCATCTATCCATCCATCCATCAATTTATCTATCTATATAACTCTATTTTCTATCATCTATCTATTATCTCCTGTCTTCTGAAAAACTACTGAAGGGAAAAGAAGGGAATATATGAAAAGTCCCTTCATGGCAATGAGTAGAGGCATTGAAAAATTCATATGTGGGCCCAGAGGCTCAAATGATCGACAGTGTCATGTCTGTGATTTGCATATAGACACCTATTTGATTAAAGGATAAACAACCTCACTACAAAAAGGCAACCTTGTTGGATGTTATGAACCTAGGATTGGTTAAGAAATGTTCACTGCCTCTCTTGATTCCCTCTCATACATCATGTATCATTAGCGGTATTTTCTGTGTGCTAAATCTTTTAATCCTTGCAGTGAACTCATGACTTAGGTGTTTTTATTGTTCACATTTTATTAATTGGTAACTTGAGTCACAGACTGTGAAGCAAGTTTCCCAAGAGTCACAGTTACAGGACTAGTTGAGAAATCAGGAACTGAACCTGAGATCTGTGCAAGGCTCTGCTTTTGAGCTCAGTTGTCGCTGTGACCTAAGACAATAGTTGTGCCCAAGTTAAATGATCCTGCACTGAACTGTTTGCATTCCTATGGGTTCTTCAGGAGGGCTTGTTCAGGGCAATCCCAAACTACACCTTAACTGAAAAGAAAGTTGTGGAAGTAAATAGTTGTGTTTGTTTAAAAATAGAAAGCCCTATTCAACACTCATTCAAGTAGTAAACATTTATTGAACATATCCTGGAAGCAGAGATGAAAGACTTAATCCAAAAAGACTGACAGAGACAGACATACCAATCAAGAATATGTTGATTATCTCCAGGAACTTGAAGGGATTTATGCAAGACTGATACACTTCTATTTTAGACATGGGAACAATGGTCAGGAGACTACAGAGGGACATATTTTAAAGTAACTTAGGAATCAAAGTCACATACACTGAGGGTTTAAAATACAAATGTTATCTGAACCGGATGAAGGGGGCTAAGTGGTAAGAGCATTACTGCTCTTACAGGGGACTCAGGCTCATTTTCCAGCATCCATATAGTGGTTTACAACTAGCTGCAATTCTAGATCCCAAGGATCTGACGCCTTCTTCTGCCCTCCATAGGTCCCAATCATATACACGATGCACATACATACATATATGCAAACAATCATACCCATAAAATGCAAAGAAAGAACTCTCTGAAAGACAGGAAAGCAACAGAAACTAGGAACTATATTAGTTTGGGTACCCTTAGTAAATAGACAGAGTGTAAGAACTAATCTTGTTTGTTGACCTGCCACACTAGGAAAGAGGAAATCTCAGTTGAAGAATTGTCTCTATCCAATTGGCCTATGGGCATGTCTGTGGAATATTTTCTTGATTGTTAATTGACTTACGAGAGCCCAGAGCACTGTGGGAAGTACCATTCCTAGGCAGGAAGGTCTGGGCTCTATTAGAAAGGTTGCTGAACAAGAGCAAGAGAAGAAGCCCATAAGCAGCATTCCTCCATGGCTTCTGATTCTATTTGTGCTTCCAGGTTCCTGCTTTGAGCTTCCCTCAATGACAGACTGTAACTTGTAAGGTGAAATAAACTTTTTCTTTCCCCAAGGTGTGTAAGATCATGGTTTTATTACAAGATCAGAAAAGCAAGTGAGAACCAATGGAATCCATTCTTTCTAGGAGCTGTAACAAGTTTAATGTAGGAACTATTTACAGAATGTGTTGTGGCTTCAAAACAGATAATAGGGACTACAGAAGAATTGGCAACATTAGCTCAGGATCCTTTAAAACTTCCAGGCTGGTGGCCGTCAGGAAGTGATGCTTACTAAAAACCCAGACAAAGAGTCATGTTTGAAGGAATGTTTGGTGGAGCTGGCATTGTGGCCAGGACTCAGTCATAAATACCCTACAGGAAAAAAAGAAGGTAAAATTCACAACATACTCTCTTGTCTCCTCTTAAGCTCCTGCTAAATCATCTGCCAGCCAGAAAGGAGGGAGCTCATCAGTTTGTGCTTCCAAGCTCAGTCTCCTTGGGCATGAGGATGGGTGGGGAGAAAATGAAGCACAGGAGCATCCAGGAGATATTTAAGTCAGTGACATTTGCATACATGTACCTAAGAGGGCCTGGAAGATGTCATGACTCCCGGGTTTGGGAATGGGAGCAAGTCTTGAGAAAAGGAATATAAGACAATATGCAGAATGACAAAACAATGCATTCTGTTGATTATGGAATCTGTTTTGGAAGTATATGTAACAAAGTCATGTGTGACTTCTAGAAGGGAGAGATATATATTCAGTTCTGCTGAGACAAATAAGCCAGTTGTTCCTATTAGTTTGTATAGGTGAGCCATGAAGTCATGTTAGGAGATGAGGTTAGGACGGGTCATGGGGCAATTTGAAGAGAAAATCAAGGTTCTCCAGTTTGTTATAGATTCAAAGAAATCATTATTAATCCGAAGAAGTAGCTTTAGGGGTCCAATTCCCTCTAAGCTTGTTCTTTTCCTATACGCCTTGAGTCTTGTTTTATATTTGTTTTATAAGGGGTCTCTGGGTTTCTGGAGTCAAGTCACTGATGCCTGGTGAGTGAATTCTGCAGCTTGGAAGTTACACATCTGAGCTGTTCTTCTGGGCTTCAGAATCGAACCTCCACCAATGGCCTTTTATCTTAAAGCTTCCTTACCTTTCTGGGATCCAGTTCTTTGGCCATGTCCTACCTCACAGGGTGTTTTTAAGGATAAATGAGATAATGTCTATGAACCCCCTCGAGAGGAAGCATTGTTCGAGATAAGCTCACCCTCTGGTATTTTTAGCTGAAGAGTGTTGGTTGTCCAGGATATGCCATTTAGCAATTCCTGGAGCCTTGAAAAGGAAACAGAAAGGGTGGCTGGGGGCAGGGAATTGGTATATTCAACAATATTGTTTTTCGAGAAATCCCTCCCGCCCCAAATGTAAGAATATACGTCAAAGGAAACAAACACCATTTGTAGATAATACAGGAAGGTGACAGGTTTGCTTGCTTGCAAATGTGACTGTGTGAGGCTAGTGATCTCTGTCTTAACTGCTCTTTCGTTCGTAAGGGGCAGAGGTCCATGGGACAACTACTCCACTGATAATGAAACAACACTCAAGTGACTCTTGCTTCTGTAGAGAATGGCAGGAAACATCTTCAACACCCATGACTTGTCCAGAAAGTAAAGGGTTTAAGGTGGGGGTGTACTTCCTGTCTCGATTCCAAAAGTGGTTCTCAGTCTTTATGGAGGTAGGGGAACTAACATGCTGACCTAACACAAGCAAGCCTGTAGAACAACAGCAGGGACCGATCTGCCCGCCAATCCATATCTGCTTCATAAGCAAAAAGAGTCCCAAAAGGAATAACAGGAATTCGACTTTGATAAGTTAATTGGAGAAATGTCTTGCCTGAGTTCACCCAAGTTCTTCATCAATGTTCTTTGTTTCTATTCTGCAGTGTTTATCTCTCAATCCCATGATACCAATCTGAACATTCAACAATGTTTGTTTATTGCTCTCCAGCCTGAAAGATTAAGATTAACATTTTATAAGTTCCACATAACTTTTCTTGAAGCTAGTACTTAGATATTATTGATGCATTTCCATACACAAACCCTGGCAGATATCTAAGACTGAATACTAATAATGACATCTGGATTCAAATCTGTCTCCACTAGAGAAGGAGCATAGTGTTTGAGAGGTACTTTAAATATTTTCAGTTCAACTTGTTTATTCATAATTTGGAGAAACTGATTTCCATCATTGTATTGTTATGGAAATTCAATGATTTAGAATAGACAAAAATTAAACAGCTCTGCTGTTACACTCAAAAATTAAAAATGAAGGCTGGGGAGATGGCTTAGTTGCTAAAAGTGCTTACTGTGGAAAAATAAGGACCTGAGTTCCATCCACCAGAAACCATGTAAGAAAGTTGAACACAGGGATGCACTGCAGGAATCCCAACAGTGGTCTGGGGCTGTATGTGCAGAGAGAGGAACATCTGTTGGGCTCACTGGCAGATATATCTAGTCAAATTGGTAAGTGCCAAGCTCATCAAAGGCGTCCCATCTTAAATCAAAAGGCAAAAGAAAGCAAAAAAACAATGTGCACATACAAATGTTAAAATAAAAAAATGACACACTGTCTAATTATGATGTGGTTCTTAAGCTGCTTTGCTGTAAGCAGACAAGTTGATTCTGAGTGAAATGAATTGGAGAAGATGAATTTGCCTCGATCTTGGTTACCATGATAGTTCTAGCTCTCATAAAACGTGGACATCTAGATTCCGTAAGGAGACACTGCTAATGACAGAACACATTTTGGCCAGCTAGTGGAGAAGTTCATGCCACAGTTCCCAAAAAGTATCATGTTGAGAGATTATCAATCCAGAAATTGCTTAAAAGTATAGGACTGGAAGAAACACAATTTCAGTAGAAGATGCGAAGCTTCTAGTCATATGAAATCCTAAAATTATATCTTCACTAAGAACACATTCCTTTCAGGTTCTAATGAGTAAACTGGGAAACAATTCAATCTAGTGCAAGTCCCCACAGCCTGCTAAGGGTAGAGCCAGATAGAGCCTTACACTCTTCATTCAAGGTGTCTGGACTTTAGCTAACCCTCCCTTTGAATTATAGGTCTCTTACACCCCCTCTTGCCCGAGTCTCATCTTTTTTGAGTACTTTCTCCCGAACAGTGGAATGGATTAGTGAGTGTGGAAAATGCTCATAAAATACTTGCATCCTGACTGGACAACTGCGTGTCTGGCATTGGACTCCGTCTCTCAGTCATAAGGTTTGTGTCTGAGTCATGTCAATGAGTGATGTCATGAAGAGCTATTGCTCCTGTTTTTTTATGTGTCAACCTCCTTTTGCCTATGTCCCCAGGAAGTCTCCACTCCACCCAGGGGACACTGAGGATTGCAGCTGCTGCCACATGCTGGTGGTCATGCTGCCAATGACATATCTCTGGCACTGAAAGCTTCTTACTAACAGGGAATTAGACAAAGTGACAGACTTAATTTCAAACAGGAATAAAAAGAAGCGTTAACAGCATGAACCTTTGCTGCCCTGGGAGACATCAATTATGCCCTGATAGTGGACACAAGTCTGCATCTGTAGTCAGAATACTCCTTGCATCATTCACTCTGGCCTTTGATTCTCTTCATGCTCTGAATGTGAAGGGAATCTAGGTACTATCTTCAAACTCAGGTTTAGACGTTCAAGGTTCATGAGTATTGGCTAGAAACGAACTCTCACAGTGAAAAGGACAGCTTTGCTATCACCTCAGCATGACTGCTATTATATGAATCTACCCTTCAGGAGAAGCCACGGACTTTATGAGGAGCTGAGAAAATTATCAGCCAAGTGAGTGCAAAGGTTAAATGGATTTCATCATCTTCTTGCTAAAATGATAATTCTGGTGTCAGGTTTCATTTTGGTGATGAATGTCGTATGAGAAGAGCCAGAAACATGTTCAGCATGCTTAGGGGGCTATCTGGAGAGGGTATTGAGAGAAACAATATGTTGAAAGTGAAAGGAGAATGGTAACCTGGTCTAGGAATGATCTTGACCACCTCAAAGCATTGAAGAGTTCTCCATCATAGTGCTGTATGCCAATCTATGCATAAATCATCTACTACAATAAACCAATAACAAGGTCAATGTAGGGTTTAAGAGTCTTGGTGCCACCATTGACCTTTTTTGTCCTTTCTCACACATATCGGATAAACTGTGCATCTTCAACATTTAAACATTTTTTGAAGATTAAAATGTGTGTGTGTGTGTGTGTGTGTGTGTGTGTGAGATTGCTTAGAACTTGAGTTACAGGCAGTTGTGAGCCACCTGACCTAAATGCTGGGAACCATACTCTAGTCTTTAGCAAGGGCAGCAAGCGGTCTTAACCACTGAGCTGTTTGTTTCTCAAGCTATGTTCTCATTTTTTTTTTCTAAATGAAGGCAGTATTAAGGCATAAGAGAAGGCAACATGACAGTGGATCCTCAATATATTTATGTTGATTTAAGACTACTTACTGAACATGTTGTACAGTTGGATTCCTTCCTCAAGACTTAGCTACTCAAGATGTGGTCCAAAGATTTCCCCCATCTTCCTTATGTAGAGAGGTTTTTAGAGGAGACAGACCTCAGGTTCTGCTGCAGATCCCTATGAACAGAATTTGTTATAGCAAAATTTTCACTTGATTTCTGGATAGTGAGGTTAGAGGAGTCTGCTGTGTCTGGATGTGTTCCATCCAGTGAACGGTAAGAGCCTTCGTGTCTCTAGGCTTAACAATAAGGGATCTCACAGAAGTAAGCAGACAGCATGAAGCCTACTCATATCCTATTTTAGAAAAGAGAATGTAGCTATTAAAATAACCTCCTGATAAATCCTTTACTTCTACTTTCAAATATTACGGTGAATGTGTCAATAGCCTTGAGTTCCTTTAAAAATTTTATCTTCTAGAGTCATATTCCAACTGCTTGTACATAGCTTTACAATATTACATGTAAGATGTTTACTAAAATGATTAAATTGTATAGGTGAGTTAGACAGGTTCTGCTGACTGGAAGTGAGGCAGGAGACCTTGATCACTGCACCCTGTCTCTTCAGAGCACCTGTCATAGTTTGCACCTGTGTATTTCAGTGTCTACTTCTTTAATATTGGCTCCCTATGCTCAGGAATAAAGCCAAGGGTCATTGCATATGCTCCCATGTGGCCCTGCCAAATAGCTGGCTGCAGAGTGAGACAATGTTGAATGTTTGCGTGATCCACCCACGACTGGCCATTCCACTTTGAAGGGGAAGAGAAATGTTTTACTTGCATGCAAAAATAATCTTGATTGCTAGCAATTCTTTCCCATTTAAAAGTGTCTATGGATTCCAACAGAGCCCTAATTCGGACTTCCTTTGCTTCTTTAGAGAGAAATCATTTTTACTTCTTTAAAGTAGAAACTCTCAGTTTCAAGCTCTGAGTACTAGGATCCCTCCACCCCCCTTTTCATCTCAAAAGTGCCCTCTTCAAAGAAGGTGGTGGAATGTTGTTCTACCTGCAGTGTCTCTGTAGTCCTTAGGCCCTCTGCTAGGTGGCAAATAACCGATTCTTTGCAGAAGGCAAACCTCTTAAAGGAACTCATGTTGATGCATTGATAATGCCATTTGAAAGAATTTGCTGCCTATTCTCTGACATAAGGAGCTCTTGCTCCAGCCCATCCGGTTTAAGCTGTTGTGGGGGTGTGTGTTTGTGTCTTTGTGTGTTGCTCAGTTCTGTGGTGATTCTGTAGCTGCCTCTACCACTCTGTGGGTGTTTTCTCGAACTGCAGTGGAACCACTGACTGGCTTCAAGCCTTGGCTGTTTTTGCAGTTCTCTGCAAAAATGGCTTCAAGTGTTACTTTGCTGGCTCCGCTTGGGGGCAACCACAACGATGAACAGACACGAACTCCTTACCCTCTACACTTCACCTCTGCAGCTGCCCGATAAGATCAAACAGCACTGCTGCGAGTGGTCTGACATACTTCGTTCCGGGGCTGGGTAAAAAGACTATCTTGACTTTCTTCTGCTACACGGAGCTCACTGCCATTTTCTCCTATATCTTACTTCCAAGGAGGGCTGACCTCAATAAGAAGTGGTCTTCTTGAGTTTGCAGACACAGACACAGACCTAGAAAATCTTACTTGCCAAAATCTTACCACTGTAGCCTGTATCCTGGTGATCCCTCAGTACTAACTTTCCAGTAAGAAGTACCTTAAAAGAATGAGCATTCACACACAGTTCTGTCTGTTCCAAGGCTTTCACTCACATGTCCTCCAGTCATTTCTCTGCTCTGACAATTGTTCCATTGCTGCCTCTTGGCTCATTGGAGCAGGGTCATACAAGGTCACCTTTCACACCAATGGCCCATGTAGTGGGACAATATGTCCAATAGGCTTTTCCACTTTTTGTTTGTCACCTAATAATTCCTTGTGACTCAAAGAAAGCAAGCAGCCATTGGTGGGAGAATATAGTAACTGATTTGTGAGCAGGGATTATTTGTGTCTGATCTTTTATCACCAGAATAATAGTAAATTCAAATGACATTCCCAAGTAACACTCAGTGCTAGGGATTTGTGGATGTCTTTCTAGAATCTTTAGCAAGTTGAACTGAGAAGTTTTAAAACAAAGTATGAAATAGTGTTGAAAAGGAGAAAAGTATCTCGATTAAGGACACACACTCAGCAAAGACAACAATGCAACCATAAGAAAGAAAGGAGCTATGACAGGGGGATTGTTATTTTTTTCTAGAACTCTCTAAAAGACATCTATCTACTCATACACAGAAAATGTTCATTTTATTTGTTTACAGAAAGATATTGAGAAACAGAAATTTTTACGGGCAAGCAGAGGAAGATATATAGAAATGGTTTTGTTGAATAGTTGCATCATTTCAACTAGGTCCCATAAGGAGTTATTACTAGCTTTGTATTTTAGACAGAGAACTGAAGGCTTTAAGTTACTTGTTCAGATTCACTAGGCAAAATAGGAGTGGAGCTGATGCAGGAGCATGGCCTGGATTAACATATTCATCCATGCTGCCTCATCCTATCTGAAGAGCAAAATGCAAAGCAGAGGTGCTTGCTCAGCATTTCTGGGGCTCACAGCCTACCTCAGTGTTTCTGTTGTCCATTTCTCAGACTGTGTGTTGAACTCTCCTCTTAGAGCGTGCTCAGGTTGGGAGGTCACAGCCATTGCTTTCTCAGAAAGTGCTAAGGCCTCACATCCTCCAGTTACCTATCTCTCACCAGCCTTGGCCTTTCTATTTTTAGCCATAGGTAGTTTGCCTCAATAAGAGCTTTTTAAAAAATGACTTTGGTTCTTAGAATGAGGGAAATATGGTAAGCCGAAGAGTGCCCTGTGAGTAGTTGTTTAAATGCTCCCTGGCCCTTTTTGACATTTGAGAGAAATTCAACAATCATCACAGAAATGGGCATGACACTTAGTGTCTACAAACCTAGTGGAGTGATCATTCAATTTAAAAGGGGGAGTAAGTCAGCAAGAGGAATAGCAACATCCAAGTTGGCTCATGGCATTGCTTCCAAGCTTTCTATTCCCCAGGACCAGCAGCAGGAACGTGGGATTTAAGGATGCCACTGGCTCTAGGGGTTCATTCCCAAGAGCATCCTGGCAAAGGGAATCCCTCACCCTGAAACGTTTCCACTGCTTTCCTTTCTTCTGTGCTCCCTTGGCCTCTCTGGGTTAGCTCTCAGTTGGCCATTTTCCTTGTCCAGTTAAAGATGCTGACTTGGTGCTGGACTTCATCACTACTGTTGGATGAATACTTTCCAGAACTACTCATTGTTCATTCTTCCAGGTTTGAGCAACATTTGTTTGCACCCCAAACTCTGGGGTTTTGAATTTTAAAGTAAAGACTGGACTAACTGATTCATGTTCTCTAGTGGATTTTTTTTTTCTTGACTCATGTGTGAGTAGTACTTTGTCAGGAGAAAAGGGAAAAGAGACACTGGGGGCCACGATCATGATCTCTGATATCTTCTCTGAATACCTAACTTTATCATAATTTCCTTTTCCTTAATGCACCTTACACAACGTGAGAGAGAGAGAGAGAGAGAGAGAGAGAGAGAGAGAGAGAGAGAGAGAG
>NW_021604707.1:2264448-2272022 GCF_004785775.1 Grammomys surdaster
GAGAGAGAGAGAGAGAGAGAGAGAGAGAGAGAGAGAGAGAGAGAGAGGAGAGATTTGTATACACATCACAGAATGCTCAACACATATCAAATACACTGGTGCCTTTTCCCACTCACCACCCCTTTATCTTGGAGGTATGGAAGAGCTGATGACTTATGTTGCTCACAGCAACATTATTTGAGTCAACCTTGTGCCAGACCTTTATTTTAAAACCTTTTTCGAACACCAGTGTAAGTCACAGTGATTCTGACGACAGAGATCATTTTAGGCCAGTGTGGTTTTACTCTATGTAACTGCAGACCATCAGAGGTGGGGAAGCTCTGAGAATGCTTCTCTTCCATTTATCACATTTTGTGAATGGAGAAGGGAAACATTTGGGAACCAAAGAGCTTTGGGCACCCAGAGTGATCAAGACTTCCTGTCCTTCAAGTCCCCAGGCTGCCATATCCATGACATGAGCTGCAGGACTGTCCTTTCATTTTATTGTGTGTAGCATTGGGACAAGAAGGTTTTATAGCCTGATGACCTTGTCACCCTTTCCGGCTTCTTGTTCTTGTATTTAGTTTCAAATCTGGCTGTGACCGTTGCTTGGAGGGGTCACTGGAAGTGACAGGGAAAGAGAAAAATAAGCCTGGTCAGGACCCAATCGGTACAGTTAATCTCCCGGGGTTAGAACCTTTTTACACCACAGAGAGGTGAAAGGGGGTGGAGACAGAGGTGGGATTTAGGGGAAAAAAGATGGATACCTCAACACCATTCATTCTGGAGTTAGATGCAATGTTAGTGGCCCATGTTGGGATCAGAAATTTGATAGGAACACAGTGATCAGGCAATATCTGCATCAAAAAGTGGTTCCAAGAAATCTTACTCAGCTTTTATTCAACCATTGGTCAAAATAGGAAGACTAATTAAACAAACAAACAAACAAACAAACCAATCATTAGGCATGGTTTAAAGTTAATAGTTCTTAAATTTTAGATGTGTTAAAATAAACATCTTGATCATTTGTCAATGTCCCACATCCCAAAAGTTTAGTGTAAAATCCAGGAATGTGTTCTTCTTGTTCTCTCTGTGTGTCTGTCTCTGTCTCTCTGGTGTGTTTGGTGTGTGTGTGTTTGTGTGTGTCTGTGTGTCTGTGTGCGTACGTGTGTGATGTGTTAAACCATTTTTTGCTATTAGGAGAGAATAAATTTATGTTTGTAAAGAAACTGCAAGTATTAGGTTTAGCATATGGTATATAACCTTGACCCTTAACCATCTATCTTGAATTCTAAAAAGAGATTTAGTCGTTTATTTGTCTATGTGTGTGAGTGCCTGTGTATGTGTGGGTGTGGGTGCATATGCCTGTACACATTCAGATGTCAGGTGAGAGTGTCAGGTCCTTTGGGATTAGATGCTGGGGCCTTTGCATGCTACCTGCTTGTCAGCTACATGCTGGGATCTAAACACTGGTGCTCAGTATTGTGCAGCAGCATGCACTCTCTAATGCTTTCTTTCCAGTCCTATATTTTGAATTATATGTGAAATTAAGTTTACTACCTTACCATTCTACAGGGCCTTAGTCAGTGGCACTAAGTACATGACACTGTTGTGTAGCCACAGCCATCGTCATCTGCAGATCCACTCACATCTCCAAACTGAAACTCTGCACTCATGAAATACCAGCTCCCAATTCTTCCCATCTACAAAAGGGTCTGATAAATGCTACTCTATTCTCTTCCTGATACACGCTGAATTAATCTTCATACCTCATCTGAGTACCTAATCTATGTGGATTCTTGTAGTAGTTGTCCTATGGGATATGGCTTATGTCACTTAGCAAGGTCCTTTAGAGTTCCCAGTACCTAGGACCTGCTCATTCAGGTGGTATGTACTTTGTACTGCCATTAGTACAGATCAGAAGATTCACACTTTGGCTTTGCTGGGCAAGATGTGTGTTTCTCTTGAGGAAGCACTTCTTTGGGTGATAGTGGGTGACCCAATTATTTAATGTCCTGGATTTTTTTTTCTTGCCCAAATAAAACACCAATCTCTGTAGTTTCTCAAGACACTGTTGTGAGTTTTATTTCTTTATTTACTCAGCTGATTTTTTTAAATTAAGAACCACAGATTTCTTAGGCTTTACTAGACCATGAAGATGCACATGGCCACCATTAGATTCTTTCTTTATATATACGCCACTTATAGAAGAAATTCCAGGTGTAAGCACATCTGTTTATTTTCATTTTAAAATTACCTTGCTCATTAGTTTGGCAAAATTATAAGGTCTAGCCTCAATACAGCCATATTAATTTCCTATAAGGCATCACAGGTGTCTTAGAGGACTGCATGCCTGAAGACAGGGGAAGGAGGGAACTAAAGGCCTTCCAATATTGGAGAAGGGTTGGTTACTGTTTCTCCAGGCAGATGATGTTCTCCAAAAATATTTTTAGCTCAGTGTTTTCACAGGAAAGCTTTGGGAGCAGATGTAAAATGTGTCCAAGGGGGTACCTCCATGATAAGAAGATGCAGTCTGAAGGCCTGCCTTTTAGAGTAAAGGAGATGAAACCAAAGCAAAAGATCAAAAGTGCTCCATACAAGTGTAGCAGTGAGGAGGTGAGAGGCATTTAGAGAACGGAGGACCTGGACTAGAACTAGTTGGTATTCTATTAATCTTCAGGGTCCTTAGCTACAGAGAGGCAGTCATGACCTCAGTCTCAGAAGATCTTTCTATCTTCTCAGAGAGATGTCAATTCCTGGGGACCCCCTTGTGGTATCCCTGACTCAGAAGGAAACTCATCAGTTACTATAGCATACCATCAGAGACCACTTCCTGAAAGACTTTGGGTTTTCCCTAGAAGGCTCTTGCTCATGTACAGTTCTGCCAGGAACAACTAGAGACCAATAGTGGGGAAGGCTAACTGAAACAGTGACCTGATTTTTAACAAATATACACACAGCACAATACATAAAGATAACCACTGGGGTAAGAAAAGAGTTACAGAGGAGAACTGTAACCTCCTGTCTCTAATCCACTCTGCCACTCCCCATATGCATATGTACATACATACATACATACATACACACACACATACATACATACATACATACATGCATGCATACACACACATAGAGACCCATGTGCACAGTTTTCTGTTTGTGTTGCAGTTTGTGCATCATAAATAGATAAAAAAATGAGGAAAACTAAAAATAATCTTGCCAAGGAGGTGAAAGAAACCGACCATAACTGAGGGTTGTTAATGTTTTGGCTTCATGTGGTCTGGGATAAAAGGTATCAGGCAGAGATAGGCTCTGTTGATGCCTACATTTAGGAAAAGTTGAGGAAGATGAATAAAAGCGTTTCTTGTTTGGTGTCGTAGAATTGACAGTAGGCAAGTAGCACTGTAAATTTGCAGCCAGTAGGAAAATTCTCTGAAAAGCTTCTCATGATAGAAATCTGTAAAGCACACCTCTAAGCAGACACAGATGCATAGGCTGATGAAGTTAGTTTGAGCATTAGCATTGTCTGGGTTTCTGAGCAGTCAAGGCAATTACAGGAATATGAGAGGTTATAGTTTATTCATCAGATGAAGAACATGTCTTCTTGTCTTTTTTGGTAGGCTTCCAAGTTATAAATGAATGTTCTGAATTTATTATATAATCAAGGAGGTAATTTTAAGGTAGAATGAGTTACTTAATAGTGTTTGTAAACATGAAACAATATTTAAATATTATGTAGGTTTATTTAAATATTCAACAGTTACATTTAAAAATATTTTAGTGTATTTTATTACAATTGTGTGTGTGTGCACACATGTGTGCATGCCCAGGTGCACATGTGGAGATCAAAGGACAACTTGTGGAGTCAGTTCTGTCTTTCCACCACATGGGTTGCCAGGCATGGGGAGAGATGCCTTTATCCATTGATTCACCTCACCAGCCCTTATGTATTAGGTTTTGCTACATCAATTGTTGAATCCAAGCCAAGAATATAAGCTGAAAACTTAGCTGTTGCTTCTAATCACCTGCTTGATAAAACCCATCAAGATTAGCAAAGCAGTTACTCCTTCTCCTGTAACACTAGTCATTTATCTACACTTTACATAGGAAGTTGAATTTTAACTTTTGGTTCTAATCTGTGGCAGGACCCAGAAACTGCTTCCTGATTGAAGAAACTTCTTCAAGGTTTTAATACCAGATAAAAATATGAGAAAGTTGGACATTTGTCATGTCATTAAGAAGTCTGGCCTCTCTTTTTGCCTTACTGAAAGGCCTTCCATCTCCTGTAAGGGTGAGTCCCAGGGGAATGCTGCAGGGAGCATGAAGGTCATCTCAGGATGCCATCCAGCTCTTCTGGTAATTCAAAGAAGGAGACAGTAAGACCATTGCCTGGCTGTGATAAGAAGTGAAATTATGTCATTTTAGCCAAGAAGAGGCTTTCAGATTTATTTTATTTTATTCTATTTTTTAAATTTCTTTAGTTCTGGGTAACAGAGGGTTTTTTTTTAGAAGAACACAGAAAATCTTTATCATGTGTTTTATCTCCATGATCTCATTATGCATTATTAGCACAATCAGACTGGCAACTGTTACAGTGAAAGTCCAGATAAGGGAGAAGTGAACACTTTCCAACTCAGTGTTTCTGATGTAGATGGTGATGAGAAATGAAAATCTCATTATTAAGCAATCAATAGCATCATCCTTAAAGATACAAGAGTTCCCCCTCATTATCTCTCCCATTGCCTCACTGTAAACACACACACACACACACACACACACACACACACACACACACACTTACATGCACCTACACACATACAGCCATTTAGATCTGCTTCCTTTCCTTGGTTCATCATTTGCACCCAACACTTCTCTTTAAGAGATAATTAGAATTTATCATATGATGTTGAAATCAACAACTACATGCCTTCTCCTACCTATGAATTCCTCAAAGATAAGGCTTAGTATACGATCTTCTTGAGATCACACTGATGGGTTACATTTAGTACCTCTAAACTAAATTTATGGTTAATCACTAGGATAAATTTGTTCAGATAGAATTCTTTGATTTGATCCACTTTTAAAAAATGATAAAAACCCATCAGAAAATGTTTTCACTCTCAGACCGTAAAATGGAAAGTGCCCCTCTAAAGAAGCCACATGGTAGCCAGACCTGATATCACAGGTCTGCCATTCCAGCCAACTGGAGGCTGGAGCAGGAGAATAACAAGTTCAAAACCTGCTTAGGCTACAAAGTGAATTCAGGACCAGCCTCAGCAGTACAATGAGATCTCATCTCAAAACAAAACATTAAGAGATGGTTGGGAATATTTCTCAATGATAAAATGCTTATCTAACATTGTAACTGCCGTTTCTTTTGTAACGCCCAGTTCTGCTACTTTGTAAAGTCCGACTGGTTCTGTTGCTCCGGTCTGCAGGTCAGGGCCTAGCAAGAGAGAGAGTGGGGATGGAGGAAGGGGGAAAAAGGGGTGAGAGACGCAAAAGATAGATACAAGACAGAGTCTGGTGGAGTCTCTTCAAGTCTCTTCTTTATTCTCCTCTCTTCTTCTATATTCTCACACTTATGCTATGTTCTCCTCACTCCTTCAGTCTCCTCACTCCTCCCACACATAGAAAGGAAATTCTGGGTATTTATACCCTTTACCACGTGACTTGCCCTCATGGACAAGCTCAACTGAAGCCACTATGTCACGTGCCTTGTAGCCATGGATACCAGGAGCACCTTGCAGCTGGGGCACTAAACAGTGTAACAAGATGTTTATCAGAGTGTGCTCAGCTGTTGCATCTAATGAAAACAAGTCTATTGTCAGCGTATAAGGCTCGAGATGGCTGTAAAGATGATAGCCACTTTCAGCTAAGAGTCAGCTCCCAACATAACATTCACAAAGCAGTAGGCTCGATCTCTAATATCATGGGGAGAAAAGTAAAGAAGGCAAAAAAAATGTTATATGTGTTATTTCAGGAGGGATATAACCTCAAGCATAATGAGTGATGTCGATCTGAAGACAAGCCAAGTGAGTCTAATTTTTGAGTTCAAGATTGAGAAAATCAGAACAACTATAAGCTACAGGGTGAAGATGTAAGCAGTCTGTTTGCTACCATTTGAGCTTAGGGTTCCCTGTGTTCCATCAACATTTATATTATTTCTGGAAAGGAGATTAAAACATTCATGCCTTAGAAAATTATTTTTAGAAATCTCATCCTTATATATAAGTAGTAGGAATTCTTTCAAATAGGACTAAAGATTAAGGTCTTTAAGGTTTGATCTGTCGCCTAATATTTTCTTAAGGAAGTGATATGAAGCATTAGAAAATTATATTTCAGAACAGTCTCCAGTAGAAATACAAACTACAAATAGAACTTTTAAGAGTTCCTGGTAGTTTCAGAAAGTAGTTTCATTAAGAAGGTAGTATTATGAAAAGCAATGCACTTCTGTCTTAGGTTGGTAAGGCTCTGAGCAGAATTTTACCAGTCCTTGACTTACCAGTCTGTTGATTTAATAATTCTGTCTGGGGGGTTCATTTTCAGGTTCAAATTGCTTTTGATAATGCAAATTCCATGATGGGTAAGAAAGGTATTTTTGGCAGAATGACCTAAGACAGGCTCAGTCTTGTTTATGAAATAAAAAAGGGAGAGAGACAGAGAGCTTTTGGGGCTGCTTAGCAAGAATCTGACATTGGCCAAGGTCAAGGAAGTGGACTTCAGGCAGGAATCTGACATTAGGCTAGAACAAGGAAGTAGGCTTCAGACATGAAAATGACTTTGGGCTAGGACAGGGAAGCTGGCGCAGATATTTTTGTCATCCTGATAAGCCCCTAGAAACAGTGATCATGGGAGTGACCACGGGACTATGTTTATTGCCTTGCTTGTTCTTTGACTAGTTGTGTTTATTGTCATGCTTGTTCCTTGACTATTTGCATCTATTGTATTGCTAGTTCCTCAACCTAGAACTGACCTTAATACCTGCATGTAATTAAAATGGTATAAAAGCAAAAAGGAGGAGGGAGGATGGGATAGGAGGTTTCTAGGAAGGGAAAATGGGGAAAGGGGAAGGCATCTGAATTGTAAATAAATAAAATGTCCAATAAAAGAAGGCAATATTAATTATGAACTATAATTTATTATATTTAACATAGTACATATAGAATATTAACATTTCAGTATGCAACCATTATAAAACATTCATAGAATATCTCATATTTTTTTTTTTTACTAATTCTTTTAATCCCAGCATGTATTTTTATATGTAGCATACAGTTTTGTGCTAGCCACAGTTTAGCATTTAATAACTGCATGTGGACAGTTGGTGGGTCAGAAAACAAATAACTTAAGAAAAAGTTCTTGATGTTTCATGTGGTTTTGCTCAAAAGCTATTAGTATCCCAGCTTGATGAGTCTATAAGGGCTGAATTCAGCTATACTATTTGATAAAAAATAATCCACTGACTTCCCAGTGTTCCCAGAGTTTTTCTAGGCACTGAAAGTATAAATTGTGAACAAAAAGCTCATATGTCCTCCCCCATGGAACTACAGAGAGAGAGAGAGAGAGAGAGAGAGAGAGAGAGAGAGAGAGAG
>NW_021604707.1:2272122-2278151 GCF_004785775.1 Grammomys surdaster
AGAGAGAGAGAGAGAGAGAGAGAGAGAGAGAGAGACAGAGAGAGAGAGAGAGAGAGAGAGAGAGAGAGAATGTAGACCAGTGTTTCTCAACCTGTGGGTCATGAGTCCTTTGGAAAATCTCTAATTCTAAAAATAGTTACATTGCAATTCATAATAGTAGCTGAGTTAAAGTTACGAAGTAGCAATGAAAATAATTTCATAGTTAGGGGGACATCATTGCAAGAGGAACTGTATTAAAGGGTTGCAGCCTTAGGAAGGTTGAGAACCACTGAAGTAGACAGACACATTGACTGGTGTACTTGTACATCATAATGAGTGCTAAGTCAAAATCTTAGGAAGTGAAGTAGAAGATATCATGGCAGGAACTCCAGTTTTAGGAATAGCTGCAAGTCTGCTTGTAACTGAAGTTTGGTTAAAGACTCTTCCTCCTATTGATGACATTCTATGAAAATTACAGTCTTGAGTCCTGTTGATTTGAGGTAAGAAAAAGTAATGAATGCATTGTGAGTTCAAAGATGACTGAAGCCCTTACAGTTTCTTTGCTCCTGGAGCTTGTATCTACAGGGTGGACATTGATTATATATTTGTATGAAAAACATACACAGTGATGGGCTACATGTTATTCTCTTATGGGAGATAGATAATAACCTGGGAAAACACATTTAATAGTGTCTACATTAAATTGGTTAGTGATAGAGTGTACATATGAGGTCCAATATAATTGTGTATCCTGTGAGAGCATAAGCATCTTGGTTTGCCAGTATATTTTATAACTATTTGGGATCTATCCCTATTAGTAAGTGACATGTGAACATCATTAGAGAATAAGCAGAATATCTCTATCTATCTATCTATCTATCTATCTATCTATCTATCTATTATCTATCTTTCTATCTATCTATTATCTATCTATCTATCTATCTATCTATCTATCTATCTATCTATCTAATTATCTATTATCTATCTATCATCTATCTATTATCTATCTGTCTGTCTGTCTATCTATTATCTATCTATCTATCTAAACAGAGTGAGCAGGACTGAGGGGCTGTTTCTGTTTTCCCAAGTCAACATTGAAGAAGGCAGTGGAAGAATGGCCTAGAAGGCAGAGAACATCTCCATTTGTGTGAAGGCTCCATCTGCACATGGTCCAGGTAGTGAATTTAAGTGTATCTGTCTGGTATGAATGGACATGGTTCCACTAGATCACATTGAAATTTAGGGTGGGAGCCATGGGTACTTGTAAGCCATGCTTATGATTTTGCTTTTTTTTTTTTTTCTAAGATCAATGGTAATCTATTGAATTTTTTTTTTCATTAAGACTCTGCAGAAGGTAGTTTGGTAAGATTTTGTTTTGAGTTGTGAACAGAGTAGTCATATGTCTTCCTTCATGGAGCGATTATTCTTTTATGGGAGACAGACAATAACCCTGGCAAACATATTGAATAGTGTCTACATTAAATAGTGATAAGTGCTAAATAAAACTATTGAGAGGTAAAGAGGAATAAAGGATGTTAAGGCAGAGGTGAGGGTCTAGGAATGGGTATCTTCCCATGGAGACAGCAAAGTTAGCTTAAATTATACAGTGATATTTATTGGTGAAATACTGTGTCTTGTTTTGAATATTTCTGCATAAAGTCAGGGTGTATATACCATGATCACAGGCTACAGATTCTTCACAATGAGAGATATGAGTTCATCTCGGCTCTGAGACTGTCAAGTGAGGGACTGTATGTTCATTTCAATGTGAAGCTCTCAGAAAAGAGGCCCTTGGAAGACTTGGACAGCTGGGCGGTGTACATATACAAATGCTAACAAGACAAAGAGGATCAAGAGTTGCCTAGGTTTGTATTGTGCCAGACTATTCAGAATTCATACTTAACTTCCAACTGCCCACCCTGCTCTGAGGCTTCCATTCTGTTTGTTCCAACATCCTACATTCTGTTGAAAGTGAATAGAGGTCAAGGGGCAGTTATCAACCAGTATTCTGAATTACAAATGGTTCCAATGCACTCCAGCCTCAAAACTTCTCATCAGCTGCTTAAGGTTCTTTAGAAGTCATTCAATGACAGGGCTTTTAATTTGTGTCTGTGTAGGTCACATTTAACCTAACCTAGTCTAGGAAACTTGGGAGGAAATTATCCAGTCCTTCTTCAGAACCTAACAAAATAAAGAACAGGGAGTTAAAAGATTTTTATATTAAGACTTCCTTTGAAGTTCTAACTGGATTAAAAATAAAGCAGAAAACGATGTCCTTGAGCTGTAGACTGGGTTATAGAGATTTCCTCCTAAGTAAGAAATCTTCTTGGTCAGCTTAAAGTAAGAATGGTGGCCAAAATTTATTGAATTATAACTATGGTGTAACTCTTATTCTAAATATGTCATCCTATATAACCCTCACAACCACCCAGTGACACAAGTGCCATTAATATTATTATTGTGTAAAAAAGTGAGCTAAGACACAGAAGTCTCCAGTGACTTGCTTCAAATCAGGGCATTTCAAGCCAGGGTTTTGGCTAGAACCTTGGCAGTATGACACCAAGGCTCGGGTGTTGGCCCTTTTGCTGTTAGATGGCTGCTATTCTCTTCTAAGCTGGTCACTGCATGGTGAGGTACCGGTGGGGCTCATGGTGAATGTCTTTTGCTAAGATACGATATGTATTCCTTGTGTCTACAGAGCAATTGTTGGGTTTCCTGGCTTTTTCACTTCCCAGATTTTTCCTGGACTGAGGACCACAGGACTCACCACAGTACATTATTTTGATCACTGGTCATCTTATTGGCATCTTTTTCCAAACCCTACTGTGCAAATACTTCCCATTGAGTGTGAGTGGCTGAGCACATCTTCTAAGTATGCCCAGCCTCTCTGTAGTAAGTAAAGATGAACATTTCTCACAACTTCCTCTTCTTCTGTTTTCTTGCTAATTTTCATAAACTGAATATATACTCTGTGTGTCTCCAGGCTGGCTATCTTTTAACCACAGTGAGTCCAGGCTGCATTTTTTTGTTTGTTTGTTTGTTTGTTTTGTTTGTTTGTTTTTGTTTTGTTTTGTGAAAACCCAAGCTAGCTCATGGAATGTATATTTCAGGATACCAAAAGAAAGACTTAGTAGTGAATCCCTTAGGGCTATGTGGTGATGGGAAGGCAAAACCCAGATCTGGTCAAGCAGAACATAGTACTTAAAAAGAAGCCAGGGCAGAGAGCCACCCACTGAAAGTAGAGGCACATGAACCCTTCAGGGGAAGGAGGAGCATATTAAGCCAAAGAAAACAGGTATATTTTAGTTAAATGTGCTTAAGACTTGAAGGAAGAATTCCTGAAAGGAGATAGGCCAAGGCAAAGCAACATTAAATGACACTCGCTGGAGACCAATGAGATTTAAGCAAGGGGAGGGACTTCTAACCTCTCTAGATAGCCTAGGCTGAAAATCAAACCTTAGTGTGCCTATGAAAGTCCAGTTGTTCCAAGGCTGCAGTGAAGTGCTTGTTCTGAGTCAAAGGATGAAGAGCTGTTCTCAGCTACCGTCTTCTTGTTGTAAACAGTCGTTAAACAGTCATTCAGTTAACCATCCATCTGTCCCTCTGGAGTCAGGGAGATTAAGCAAATGTTTGCCAGAGCACTCTGCTTTCCCATAGGAGTGTCCATGGATATCCTCTCTGTTCCCAGTGAGACTGTTTGCTCCACTTTCCATCATTGGGGAGCCTCTTCCATTGAATTTTCTGCTGCTGGCTATGTTGGGAAGACTGTGTGTCACTGTCTATCCCTTCTAGAGTGTTAGCCTTGCAACTTGAGATTACACTCAGCAGTATGACAGTTGTGTCCCACCCCAACCTCTCCTTTGGAGTTGCACACATTGCCTCTTCCTGGCCAGTGATTGGAGGAAAGGGAGAAGACTGCTCCAGCCCCAGCAAGTGAGAGGCCACAGAGGCATTCTCACCAACCATGGTCACACTATTGCGACAGAGAGTCTCTGTCAAATCTCCACTCAACTTGTGCTTTCTTTCCTCATGCCTTGGTGGGAATCGCTCTGGGTAGTGGAGGGCCATACTGGTTTCTTCAATGGAAGTGGTGTAGAGTTAGTTGCCAAAAAGATTAAGGATCTCGGGGAAGGGGAGAAGGGCTAATATCCAGGGTACAGCTGAAAGCAAAAAGATATAGGCTCTTCTGGTTTCTTTACTTCACCTCTCTCCAGTTTCCAGATCCATCTCCAGTATGTCAAAGGTTCTTTGGAAGCAGTGTCACATACCTTACTTCACACACACACACAAATGCATGCATGCATGCACACACACATGGAGTCCCAATTGATAACCATGAGGGCCAAAAAAATATTTCAACTTCTAAGGAAGAAGAGCAGAGTGCACTTTTCCTAGGGCCTCTTGGCAGCAATGAGATACTGATAGGTCTGTTGGGGCAAAGTAAAGGAAGGGGAAAGAGGCAGGTGATTAACAACTTTGAGACTTCCTTGGGACTAAGACACTCTACTTAGTAGACGTCTGTAGGTATTTTGGTCTCCACTCTTGCTAGGGCAGGGTGTCTGAGGGGGGAATGGGGAGTGTTTATCCTACAAGAGTAGCAGAGTAAGCAGACCACCTGAAAAATTAGTGAGGGGGTGGTGGGAATACAAGAGCGGTCTTAGAACTACTCCTCACTAGAACCTTCGTAGTTTCATAGGATTCATAAGCCAAGGCTAGAAGAATGGTTTTGGTCATAAAAGGCCCCAGCTTCATCCCCTGCACAGGGCTTTAGGCATAAGATGTGGCTCTAATCTGCAACTCACACTGCTTCACCTTCCTTTCTTTAGCCTGCAGGTGAGACAAAGGCTAGTGACTTTGGGTTATTTAGTCTTGAATGTCAGGGGTGTCATCCATGTCTATAGTGGCCCAGGTCTAAACTTCTTTCATAAGCCTCCTTGCCAAGAGCCCCAGTCTCTATACTTCCCCGTTTGTCTATCTAATGCACATGCGCTTGTTTGTGACTCTGTGCCAGTTACTAAAGTGCGGAACAAAACATCCTTTCAGGAGTTTAAAGTTTGAAGCCACCCCTTGGCATCTAGGTAGAACATTTGATCAAAATTTGTCAACATCTGTGTTGACACAATTTGCAAAAAGAGAACCATTTTTGATGACTATCAACAGTCTTTTCTTGACAATGAAATCTCTTTGTTGAAAGTCCAAAATCTTCCTTTGTTTCTTCTACCTGTGTCTCCAAGCCTCCTTATATGCCAGCCAAGGCATTTGCAGATCAAATAATTGCTCCTTCACCATGGCCATGCCGTACAGTTCTCTCTGTCCCTTTGCTCCTGCCATGGTGTACTTATAATCAGCTTAGCTGCTTTCATGTTGTTTTCTGTATGGCAATCTATCTGCCCAGTTACACTGAAAAATTCTCAGAATATGGGCTTTTCTCAATTCTTATCTATTATCCCTCATTAACTAGTGACACTGAGCTTCAGTATGAAGCCAAATTCTAACCTCTCTCTCTCTTTTTTCTGTATGATATTATTGTGCATTCTGCTAGTCTGTTTATCGGTGTATACCAAATATCTGACGTGACTATGACTCACTTCTTGATACTTATCTTATTTGATGCTCTCACTTGACCATACCAGAGCATCTGTCTTAGTCACCACTACATATTTTGCACACCACAGAGTACTTGGCAGAGTAATAGGAACTTAATACCTATGTCTTTCTTATTGATGGATTGATTGGTAGGCTGGGGAAGAAGTGGCAACCTGTGCAATTTACAGTGTAACCAACAACGTGCCATACACAGGAATTACATGGTTTTCTTACAGTGTCCTAGAAGTATCTTGGATTGCTATAGGGAAGTTGGCAAAAAACATTGGCAAACATGATGCTGAATAGATTTAGGTGCCATGCCCTCCACAATGATTGTGATTTGGCAGGAAGGCCCCAAACTATGTGTTTGTATTATTTAGCTCATCTGAATGAGAGAGGAGAGAGAAGAGGAGAGAGAGAGAGAGAGAGAGAGAGAGAGAGAGAGAGAGAGAGAGAGAGAGAGA
>NW_021604707.1:2278161-2282006 GCF_004785775.1 Grammomys surdaster
AGAGAGAGAGAGAGAGAGAGAGAGAGAGAGAGAGAGAGAGAGAGAGAATAAGAGATGGGGAGAGAAGAAAGAAAAAGAAAAGGAGGAATAGAGAAGGAAAGGAGGATAGGAGAGGGTGGGGGGGTAAGAGGAGGAAACAGAGGAGAGGAGAGGAGAGGAGGGAAGGAAAGGAGAGGGGAGAAGAAAGGAGAGGGTAGGAGTGGAAGGGAGGGGAGAAGAGGGGAAGGGAGAGGAGTGGAGGGAAGAGAAGACTTCGTGGGGGAAATGGGGTTGAAAGTCATTGTATGTCCAGATACCCTGCTCAAGCGCTTGTTGCCATGCCAATGCAATGATCATGCAGCCTTCCATTTCTAATCTATATCTAGAAATTGGCTTGACAGTGTCAGCATGAACATTTGTTCCCCATCCTATGAGAGCGCCACCCTATAAGGAAGTTGCAAAATTGAAAAGGGTGCTATTTTCCCACCGTATTGCATCCACACATGGGCACGGCAGGCAGCTTCCTTCATGATGCCACTTCCCCAGAGTTTTGTTAGTAGCTCATACTCTTCTACGTCAATCTACCACTGTGTGAGAACCCTCTGTTGTGAAAAGACTGCTTTCCATAAATAGTCCTGCACACAAAGCTGATATTTGAACTGAACATTGAGGTTAACAATAATGGACCCAGATTATCTGAAACCTCTAAACAACTGGGTCCTAAGACAATGGGCCACAGAAAGTTTCTTGATGAAGAATTTGATAGCCAGAAGCTTTGGAGCTGGAAGTACTGAGAGCAAATGATGGTGGGAGGGCCCTTTAGTGGAACTCCAAGCCCTGTTAGGTACCAGTCCTGTTTACCTCAACATGGCTTGTAATGATCAAGCCACATTCTTCTTGGTATGTCAGAGATATCACAAGCTATCTTGGTTTCTGTTTTCTTGTGAAGAATCAAATCTCTCTTTCTTCAGGGTGTGTCTTGTTGCCACAGTTTAGAAGTGTAACATTTTTTCACTGCACCTTTGAAAATAGAGTGCAGCTCTGCGGCTGCCTCTGCCTTCTTTGATTCTGCTTACGGAAAACAGAACACAGAGCCTCAACACTGTGCAGAAAGTGCTTAAGCTTAACAGGGAAGTATCAAGTGTACTGTGGTCACGAGGTTTACTTGTCACAGAGGTGTTAGAAGCTCCACTCTTCCTCATTCCATGAACTTTTGTGTCTTGTTCTGGGGGAGTCACTTTCTGTTGTTTGGCAATGGAGAGACTCTCTGAACATTTTCCTTTTAGGGAAAAGTTAACAGCTAATGTCAAGTCATTACAGTTAGTCAGCATAAATAATTGAAGCGTGGCACTTGATAGCCTGTCCCTTCCTATGAGAATGTCCTGATCCTTGCCTTGTTAGTTGTTAGTTGGTCATCTTATGCCAACTTAGAGTTGGGAGTTTTTCCTCTGCTTTCCCTGTGCTCTGTCTTCATTTGCGGGTATAGAATCTAAAGGGCCATCTCTTCCACCACTGGTCTTTCTTCAGAACTGCTGGGAGAGCAAGGAATTCTGGTCCCGAGGCAAACAAAGTCTCATCTAATGAGTGGAGAACGAATCTTTTATCATGTATAATGACCACAATATTGTTTCATTTTGCTAGGAAACAAACACAAGGGCTTGCTAGGCAAGCATGTACCATTCAGTTCTCAAACCAAAATGGTATACTTTAACTCGTACCAACAAGGCAGACCCAAGGTATGTTGGCTCTCCAAGGGACCTAAAAGATGTCTCAGTGGCTAAGAGCACTTACCTCTTTTGTGGAAGACCTAGGTTCTATACTCAGCATCCATGTGATGGGTCAAAACCATCTGTACCTCCCTTTCCAGGGATCTGACTCCCTCTTCATCTTCTGAGGGCACTAAGCATGCCTGTGAGGTTCATATGTGTACGTAGGTACTCACACATACAGCTAAAATAAAAAGAAATCTTTTTAAAAAGGAGTTGGTTCTTCCAAGATTTATTTGGAATCTTACGATAAACATAAAACCAATCAACCAAACAAACTACCAAACAAAAACTCAACTACTCAGAAAAATGTGAAAATTAATTTTTCCTTTGAGGAAACATTCATAAATGGAGACCTGATCAATTTCACAAGGTATTAACTAACATTCAATTCCAATAGACCTCTTGTCTCCTAAGCGAAGACTCTGGAGCACTAATTCATCAGAGTGGAGATGCAGGGAGTTATCTGTCCTCCATCCCAGTTCCTGGTGACAGCTGATCTCAAGATGGAAAGTTTCTCAATGATCTAACAGTTAGGGAGAAAGGAATCCAAATTTCATTGATACCTAGATGAGAGCCCAAGACAGCACCAGAGTGTGACTGGCAATTAATTAGACAGATAGCATCTTATATTTGGGACGGACCTCAGAGGTCTCACCCTATCTTCCTCCTGGTACAGAAACTCTTCCAAAGCAGGCTTGACAAACAGAGCTCTGGCCTGGGCTCCTGCTCTGGGATTAATGGTCTGGATGAAACAATTACAGCTCCCTGCTAAAAGACTTGCCTCCAAGGTACCAAAATCTTTGCCTGGAAGTTACCAGTCCATCTTGCTGACCTTGATCTGCAGTCTGGAACTCTGAAGACTGTGGTTACTTGTTCATCCATATGTTCTCAGCATTTGCAGTCAGTTTTTAGACCTCTTTAAAATAGTTCATCCTTGGCAAAATAACCAGTTTCTTTATCATTTTCATATCGCTGATTTTTTTTTCAGAGGACACTTGTTTTCCCTGAAGTTTTGGGGAGATATTTGGAGTGTAATAGAGTGTGTCTTATTTTTGCTGCTTAATCTACTCCAGTGTTAAGGGGCTTATGATGCTTTCGTGGGCCATGAGCTTTGTGCCAGAAAAGCTTTGTCTGCCAGTCTCCTGATGGTATCAGTACCCTCGGCTGCCTCTGAAGCATACCACCCAATGAGAACTGGTTTTCTCCCTGTAGTTTACCTCAGAAGCCACACCACCAGTGAGGGAATCAGAACTCGTTGTCAGTATACAACATAAGTCACTTATCACCCTGGGGTGCAGTTTAGGGCTTAGAAAGCCTGCCTATCTAGTATTGCATCTCTTAAAACATAGAACAAAACAACCAGGTAAGTCATTTACCAGCCTCTTTGACAAATAGACCCTGAAGGAGACTGAGTGACATTTGGAAAGATGGTGAAAGCCACCAGTGTCAAATCAACTTCAAAAAAAAATTTTTTTTTTTTTTTTTGGTGTGGCTGTGCTCTGTTTAACCAGGCCACACCTGTTTTTAGAAACCACTGAGAACATTCTGCAGATAAACAGAGATGCCAGGGCTGACAGTCTCTAGGGCAACGAGATACTGATCATCACCACACATGTAAGAGACAGAGACACTGGTGAAAGACACTAACCTGGTTTTCTAGTCTCCTCAAGAGTTGTCACAACAGGTGCTTTGACACTGTCTAAAAGGGTTCAGGAGGTCCCATCCCACATGAAATGTGCAACCCTAAATGAGAGAGAGAGAGAGAGAGAGAGAATCAAACAGAAATGGCATTGGATATAGCTAGAACTATAACCTAGGCCAATACCAGATATATAGATAGAAATGCTCAGGAAACAGGGTGTGTCTGTTTGCACATAATCATAATCTCATGACTAAAAATCAATCCATAAAACTCTATTGAAGTTTACATGGAGCTGTGAATTTCCTGTTTTAGGAAGGAGTAAGTTCAGATGCTACAGTGATGGGATTATAAGCACAAGATCCCTCCATCTCTCTTTCCTCTCCACTCCTCTCCTCTCCTCTCCTCCCCTCCCCTCCCCTCCCCTGCCCTCCCCTGCCCTCCCCTCCCCTCCCCTT
>NW_021604707.1:2282406-2325330 GCF_004785775.1 Grammomys surdaster
GGGGAGGAGAGGAGAGGAGAGGAGTGGAGAGGAAAGAGAGATGGAGGGATCTTGTGCTTATAATCCCATCACTGTAGCATCTGAACTTACTCCTTCCTAAAACAGGAAATTCACAGCTCCATGTAAACTTCAATAGAGTTTTATGGATTGATTTTTAGTCATGAGATTATGATTATGTGCAAACAGACACACCCTGTTTCCTGAGCATTTCTATCTATATATCTGGTATTGGCCTAGGTTATAGTTCTAGCTATATCCAATGCCATTTCTGTTTGATTCTCTCTCTCTCTCTCTCTCTCTCTCTCTCTCGCTCTCTCTCTATATCACTATCTATATCTCTCTCTCTCCTAACTTGTGACACTTTGTTAAGAGAAAAGCAGATAGACATTTTATTTTATTTTATTTTTTTTTAAAGCTTTATTTTCTTTTTCTTTTTTTTTTTTTTTTTAAGATTTATTTATTTTATTTATGAGTACACTGTAGCTGTCTTCAGACACACCACAAGAGGGCATCAAATCTCATTACAGATGGTTGTGAGCCACCATGTGGTTGCTGGGATTTGAACTCAGGACCTCTGGAAGAGCAGTCAGTGCTCTTAACCACTGAGCCATCTCTCCAGCCCCCCAGATAGACATTTTATAAGAATTTGGCAACAGCAGCATGACCTGGACTGCCTGCTTTCCAGCTTTTACTTTTCTGTAGACTTAACATCACATCCTGCGCTGCTCATAGTCAAGATAGAGTTGTTGGAGTGAGTCACCCTGGAAAGATTCCTTTCTAAGTCACTGCATTGAACTGATATCACAGAGCTGTAGGAAGCTAATCCATGACATGAAACACCTTCACAAGGGGAGGGGAGTAAAAATGTCAATAATAGTATAAGTTTATAAGATTAAATTATGAGTGGTAACAGGAAACCAAAGACTCAAGCTGGGCAGCAATTGCTATCTTCTCAAAAGTCCTGATTAGTTTGAGTGTTGGGGGAAGTCCACTGAGAATGGAGCGTACAGAGTTGGCTGTGCTGGTAAAGCAGGTCTGCCTTCCTTTCAACACTGTGGAGACACACCAATACCAATCTCTGAAATAGCAATCTTTGAAGATTGGTTTCATATTTTATTCTCAAATGTATATGTAGTATATGGAAGTGAAGATACAGTAAGAGTCTTATTCATCCAGCCAAGTAGTGTTTCGGGGTCCCATGTTCTATACGCATCCTGTCAGCCTGTGATTCTCTTCACTAATCAGTTGAACACACTACTTATGCACATATCCATCCATCTTGTTTTAAAGAATGAGATTACATTGTATCATGTTATTTTGTAACTTGGTATTTCACTGGAAGTATAACCTGGGATTTGTGTATGTTATCTAAACATTTGATACTATTCATGACAAAATTATATATGCATGTATTATACATGTTATGGACTAATGGATACTTAGACTGACTCTGGGTTTTGTGTGTGTGTGTGTGTCTGATTTTTCTTTTCCTTTGTTCCTTTTTAAAAGTATTTGTTTTATGTGTAGATGTACATGTTTGCATGCTGTTCACCAAGAATATACAGGAGCTTCCAGAGACCAGAAGAGCCCCTAGGATTCCTGTAAACTGGAGTTATAGACTGTTGTGAACTTCTTGATGTGTGTGCTGAGAACCCAACCGAGGGACTCTGAAAAATCCTTAAGTGCTCTTCACTGCTGAGCCATGTCTTCTGTCTGTCTGTCTATCTGTCTGTCTATCTGTCTGTCTGCCTGCCTGTCTCTGTCTCTCTTTCTTTCCTTCTTTTTTTCATTCATTCTTTCTTACTTTCTTTTTCTTCGTCTCCTTCCTCTTCCTCCTCCTTCTTTTCCCCCTCTTCTCTCTGCCTTCCTCCCTCTCCCCTCTCTTTTCTTCCTTTTTTCTTATGTTTGAACTTTTCTTGAGTATCTTTGTTAGAATTCTCTTTATATTGTCCTTGGAAAAGTTTGTGGAACTCTCTGTCAGCAGTACATACACACATATGAACCTTTTACTTCTTTTAATTTACTATGAAACATGGCTGAAACTTTAAAAGAGACATGTTGTCTATCTACTTAGCTATTTCAGAAATGTCACTATTGAAAAACAAGAAAGATTTAGGGGAAGTAATTGATTAGATCTTTAAATTTGGTTAGCACTCTGGCAGTTAGTTTTTGCATAATCTTTAGAATCAGGTCAGAGCAGTATCACCCCAAGGCACATTTACACCCTAAAGAGTTAAATAAACATTATTGTTCATAAAGAGGAAAAAAATAAGACCCACAAAAGAATATATTGTTTTAAGAAAAAGAGACTGATATATCTTGGTAAAAATATTAAAATGCAAAACCTTTTCCAAACAGTGGCTTCTGGCTTTGAGCTGGCCTCTCTGGCTGACCTTCCCTTCTGCCTTTGTACGTCTCCAAATATCCTCATAGTGACTCCTGTAAGCTCCACAATCATTTTCCATCCCTGGAGACTGCCAAACACCCCCCTTTTCATTCCTGGCTTCCTAAAGAGGCAACACTTAGCTTGATGAAGCTCTGGCTGTCCAGGTCTCATCCCAGCTCCCCTGTGGACTAACTGTGTGACCTTGAAAGCTCCTGAGCCACCTGGGTTCTGGTTTCCTTCTTTGTCAAAAGTGACTCCTAGCAGAACCATGAATTAGAAGTCAGTGAATATTTTCAATTGATGGGAATTCTGCTGGCCCCTGTGCAGCACACACATCTCCCACTGTAGTTCATTCCTCATTCTGAGCCTTGTTTGGCTATATGGTTCCGTGAAAGACTAGAGGCTGCTTCACTCTGAGAATAACTTTAAGAGTATTTACTGAAAGCTGTAATTCTAAGCCCTGGAGGCCCTGAGGCATTAGCAAAGACTCTGGGAAATTGGTAGAGGACACCAGAGACTCATTGCTTTCACTTACATGGTTATTGCCTCACCAGCCTTTTCCCACCCATCAATGCAACACAAATCCACAGTATAATAAGAAACATGCATGGCAGTTGGGCTCAAAAATTGCTGAGCTGAAATCAGCAGCAGAGTTCTCACTATTCAGCCTGTGCTATGAATACCCTGGTTTATCACCCCCACTCAGCCTCTCTTGGTGGCTAAAGAATAGGTCACAAGCATACAAACACAAATGTATACACTCCTCTTAGAGCTCCCACCCCTCATCTCCTGCTCCTGGGCAGTTAAAGTTGGTCCCTTGCATTAGACAAAGTGATTTCCAAGATCACAGGCTCTGGATGATGAGAGATGCCTTTCAGGACATGGACTGGTCTGTGCCATTGCCTGGAACATGCAAACCTAGCTGTTTAAGCCACACCAGGAGATAGAACAATGGACCAACTTAATCACCTACCCACCTTCATTCACGTAATTCCCTTTCCAGCTCACATTAACCAGTGGTTGCCTAGTGGCCTTTGCAAATATCCTGAATAACATACTGTCCTACCATTGACAGTGACGCTAGTAAGTAGCATGGAAATAACCCTATTGTGATGGATAATACAGTTGGGAGTTCAAATCTCCTTTGTAAGCATTTGCCAGTCATTGTGTTTTCTCTCCTCTGCCGAGCTTCCTCCATGATAATAAAGAGGACAAGCTAAGGGTCTGTTTTCATGCCACTAAATGCCAGGTTGGTGAGGGAGATGAAGGGCGGGGAGCTCTCAGAACTACAACAAGTTATAGCTTTTCCAGAAGGAAAAGAAACAATAGATAGAAACTTTAACTTAATCTAGAGTTCCTTAGAGCAAGTCAGGAAAGTTCCTTGATCTGGGCTATGTCGCCATTTTTCTTTAACAAAGACAGTCTCCATCAGCACTGGGCTTCAAGACACAGGATTGGATTCTAGCTCTGCATCATCTCCTTGAGTAGACAAGAACCTCTTCAAGATTGTCCACTCATCCTTAAACTGGTGATGCTGATAGCTCCTCCTACCATATTGGTGGCATTGTGAGTGTAGAAGCATTTTCTCTACAGAACAAGCAGTTACTAAGAGTTTTGTTGCTGATAGTCTTTCGTCATAACACCTAACTACAAAAGTGTAAGGTCTAGAATGGGATATTTTTATCTGAACACAATGCCAGACAATAGATAAACAGACGCTGGGCAGCTTAGCACACTGAGTCCTGCAGTATTGTTAGGTTAAAAGGCAAAGGCAAAGTGGAGGACTGAAGTGGTTTGAGAAGGTAAAACTATCTCTGTCCACATCGTGGAAAGCTCTGTCATCCTCAATTGCTCCTTGGCAGAGAAGGCTGATTCCTGCTTCAGACCTCATGGATATCACAGCTTCCCCCCTCCTTCTCCCGAGTGAAAAGACACTGGCCATATTTGCAACCTAGTAGATTCCTAAGAGGCTTTGTTCTCTTACAAGTTTGTTTTTTCTAATCTCAGGAAACCTCCAATTTTCTCAAATTTCCAGTTATAAATGAAAAAAAAATATTGTGCTGGATTCGTTCCCTTTTATACGCTGGTGTGCTTCAATGCACGAGGAGGGTTTTCAGCCCCACCCTTCCTTGATGCTTTGTACTAAAGATAGCCCTTGGAGCTGCTGCCAGGTGTTAATTAATCTCCATTAGTCTCCTGAGAGGCATGCAGAAGCCCACGGATTGGGAAAGGGAGGCATAGATGGTTAAATAATTAGTCTAGAGACTTATCCAAGGTCACCAAGTGAATAAAATGGAACTCACAGCCATCTGATCTGGTCACAAAGTTCCCCCAGGAGACTCATCCCTACCCGCCTCAATCCTTGCACAGCCAACATTTGCAAGAGCAGATGTCTTATCAAGCAAACTGCACAACAAGGCCCACCCATGCCTATCAAGTGCTATCTGCTTTTATTATGCTTTGGGGCTCCAGCACGATAAGACCTCCCATATGGTACTTGTATTAACATTAAATAATGGCCATTGTATTGTGTACACTATCACCATAGAAATATTTACTTAGCTGAACAGAGACACCGGTCAAGCATGGTGATTGAAAACAAGCTAATCATAAAAACCATTCATGCTCACATCTATTTATAAAATCTGTTTCACTTGTAGCAGTTAAGTATAGGCTTTGCTCTAAACAAACACACGCAAGCATTCTGCACACCCAGGGACAAGAAAGGCACCCCTCCTCACTCTGCCCGCAGAAAGGCAGGCAACGGGGAGAGGCTGTATCTGAGACTGAATGCAGCCACTCCTGACTCTTGGGGTTGGAGCAAGAACATCTTGCTCTGTGCGGATTTTTGTTTTCTCCTTGATTATACTCCTTGTATGGGGTGCACAGGCAAATTCTTAGAAGTCTCTGGGCATTTGTTCTGACTTCACCTTTTTACCTTTAGATTGCTGGGAAGTTGGGCTAAGGAAAGCTATGTGTGGCAAGTACAAACAAAGGCTGCCTTTCCATTATGTCTCAGTGGATACCAGGGAGTTGACCTAATGCCAGAGCACTCTCTTACTGACTGGATGTAAGGAGAACGGTGATTGTACCCATAGAGGCTGTGAGCCTGGCAATGGTTTGTGTTGTGAGAAGTGTTACTCTTTTACAAGACTCGAGCTAGTTGCTCTGACCCAAGCAAAGTGTTGGGGAATGTGACTTGAGAATACCCTGTAGACAGGGACAGAGGTGACTGGAATTTGAAACCAGCTCCATTATCAAAGAACAGAGCGACTTTGGGCAAAAGTCTCTTCTTTCAAAGAAGTCTATAAAATGTAATTTGTGTTAATTCCTAACATTATGAGCAGGACGATCTGTGACTGGGGCTAGAGGCCTTTTAAAGAGACTTCTTGTCTCCATCCCTACCTTACTCCATTCTGATCTTAGGCCCTGGCCAGGGTAGATCAGCAAGGCCTCTTTGCTTATTCAATAAAAAGATAATGAGCCATTATGCTAGGGAAGTAGTGATCTGCACGCTGGGAATATGTCAGGAACAAATATGTGTGTCCCAGGTCTTCCTTCTGGTGACCACAGGCCCAAAACCACAGATCTCACTTAACCAAAGGTTCTCCTTGCATTACAATCCTAAGAGTTTTGAGTAGACTCTTAAAGAGTTTGATCTTAAGAGTTTTAGGTAGACTCAGAATGGAGACAGAAACTCTCCTCCGGGCATTCTCCTTCCTGTTGTTTTTTCTTTCTTGTTTTAGGTTTATTTATTTAATTTGCTGTGCATGGAGAGTTTTGCATGCATGTATGTATATGGATCATGTGTTTGCCTGGTGCCTGCAGAGGTCAGAAGAGGGTGTTGGGTCCCATGGAACTGGAGTTAAGGATGGTTGTAGGCCATGGGTATAGATGGGTACTAGGAATCCAAACTTGCTCCTCCACAGGAGCAACGAGTGGTCTTAAGGACTGAGCCAACTCCCCAGCTCCCTCTCTCCTCTTTTAGCTCTGTTGTTCTTTCTGTTGGTGGCCCCTTTCTCTAGTTTATGACACACTTTTACAGGAGCAGGTGCTGGGTCTGTGACTATAGACAAATGCTTCTCTCATTGACAATTGTTTCCTATTTACTTATTTATTCTTAAAGAATCATTCATTCATTTATCAACCCCCCTTCTCTCTCTCTCTCTCTCTCTCTCTCTCTCTCTCTCTCTCTCTCTCTCTCTTTCTCTCTCTCTGTCTCTCTGTGTGTGTGTGCTCATGCATCACACACACACACACACACACACACACACACACACCATTCCTGAAAGCAGTTGTGACTTACCTAGTGTAGGTGTTGGGAACTGAACTTGGGTCCTCTGGAAGAGCAACAAGCACAGCTAACCAATGGCCATCTCTCCAGCCCCTCATTTCCTCACTTAAAGTAGAGAGTTTGAAGTCTCCATCTGAAAGTCCCCTTTCAGCAGCTCTGTAATCGGTTTAATTAACTCAGTGGCAAGAATCCTGCCCATGTAGCTCAGTTACCTCCTATGCACTCATCTCCCCCATATACCCAAGTCTAGAGGAAGGTCAAGCCATGGGGTTGGCTCTGAAGCTATGTTGAAGAACCTATAGCTATTCCTCCCCCACCCCACCCCATATGTCATGGGGTGGTCCGAATGGTATATGTTCGAGAATGTTTTGATTTTTAGGTCTAGCCAAGAGATCTATACCAAGTGACAGTCTCAGAGGTCCGGAGATGGGCATTGGAACTTCTGAGGTGCATGGCTGTTAGATGCAAGGTTGAGGAAAGGAAACTGTTCTCCATGCATGGTACCAATCAGACCGCCCTGTATTCTTTTTTTTCCTCCGGCACCTGTGTGTCAATGGGATCTGCTTTTCTGGCGTAAGATAGATCAGGCTCTCCTCTTTGATCTTTTCACCTGGTTCTACCCACCATCTATCACCTACCTGTGCTTTGGGAAGAAAAACTGTAGAAGATGATTCTGAGTGGGCTGCAGTGAAGCACATCTCCCAGCGCTGTGGTTTAGGCCAGGCTATACCACATTCATTTTCCTATTTGTTCCATTCTTACACACACACCTCATACTCTGTCTGACACACGAGTTCAGACCTCTGTAATGGGTAGTCTTCCGGGGAAACTAGAACCTTGACCAAGAGATAACAGAGCAACCTGACTGAAGTCACCAATCTAAGAAACCCTGGTCTGTTAAGTGGGTAACTTTGGGGAGACACAAGGCACTCTTCATCTTGACTCCCCCCTGCCACAGTGATCAGCATCTAAACTTTCTTGTGGTTCCAAGAGTCCTTGCTGAAATGATTCGAACTAGGAGAGCAATCTGACCCATAAAGCCATGGAAAAGACCCAGTGAAAGCAAGTTGGTTACATTAGGGATTGGGGTTCTGTTTATTGACAGGGTCACGGCCTCTTCTGGTTATGACCCCCGAGGGACCCTGGCATGGAAACAGGATTTGTAACGTAACACTAACAATAACACACTAGAGACAGCCGTGACAGGGCCTGGTTCTCCTACATGCTGCAGCTGGCTCCTGAGGACAAGGACAGCCGGGGGCAGGCAGGGTGGGCATGGGGTAGGAGACAAAGGAGCAAGATGAGGTTGGTGTGACTAGCATGTGCTCCACTCCCACCCCTGGGGAAGGGCATATGGAATATTCAGCAATGGCTTCTATTTTCCCTTAGCTGAAGAATTCATTTCTGGACTTTCCAAGCTGCCATGGTCCCCCCCCACCACCACCAGGTCATTCTACCTCTCTGAATGGAGTTGTGAGCTCTGGGGTGCCCCCACTCTACCACTATGTTGGTACACTTTCCCTCTGAGAGCAAATCTGTTCTCCTTTTGTCATACCATATTCTTTGCTTGGGAAGTATGTCACTGTCTGTCTGTTTGTCTGTCTGTCTGTCTGTCTGCCAGTCTGTCTGTCTATTTTTCTGTCTGAAATTGTGTAGGTTATGAGGTGGGATAAAGAACATGATAAAACCTGAAGATCCAAGTTTCTCTCATTATTTGTTGGCCCACCAGGAGCCTGGCTAGAGCAGAGGTAGGATTTTTCTGTAGTTTCTGCCTTTGCCTGTTTGGGGAGTATCTTAGGGACTGTGGAATATATCAGCAGGGCATGCCACATGGGAAAACCCCATTTCCAGATTCCACCAGTGATTTCTGTTCTTCCTGTCTACAGGAAGGAGATATCTTTGTAAATGTACAGGATGGGACAGTGGTGTGTAGTCCAGGTGGCGGATTAGCACATGTGTTGGGAGCCGCGGCGGGTGCTGGCAAAGTCCGCCATCGCTAGGTGGTGCTATCAGCCATAATTCTTCCTAGTAAACAAGTAAATTGCGCATGTGCCATGGTAAAAGCCCGCCAAAGTTAAAGCCCATCCCACGGCGTTTGGCGCGCAATGAGTAAGCAGCCAATCAGAGGTGAATACACCGCTCTAGGGTTTATAAGCAGTGCCACCCCAGGTCTTCTTCGTCTTCTTCCACCATTTTGGTTTTTGGGAATAAACGTGTTCATATGGAAGGATTCTGGTGTGTGTGTGTGTGTGTGTTCTTGCCGGCGAGACACTACGCGCGCGCCGCACACACATGCTGTAGAGGAGTAGCCGCAGAGCAGATGGTCTCTTCTGTGTTTTCTGTCAGGCCCACACTTCACCTCTTACCTACTCCGTGTACACGAGTGGAAGTGGAGATTCTAGAAGAGCCTGGCACTCATTCAGAGGTGATTTCCAAGGGAAATGCTTAAGAACCTTTTTTTTTTTTTTTCACTGTTAGAGTCTGGCGGAGCTAGTTTCCTTGAATCGTGATATCACAGACCAAAACACTTAACAACAGCCCATGATGCTCTCAACTGCAGCCCTTCCTCCCCAAATTCCTCCAGTTCCTCCATTCCTAGCAAGCTTTCTTCTGTGGTGGAATGTGCTTCCCTGCCTCAGTGGCATCCTTATGGTCCTCTGTGAGTGCTGGTGCTTCTTCTCCGGTGTAGTCACACTCTCTGAGTTTGCACACTTGATGGAGAAGTTCCAGACAACTTCAGTCTGTGATTGCAGGATTAAAAGTTCTCTGTACATGGTGCTCTTGACCCTGACTAATGACATGTGGTTCTAGGTTTGACAGAAAAGCTACCTTTGCTTGACTGTTTCAAGTGGTAGTTGACACTCCCAAGCTCACAAAGCATGGAGCCCTCATTTATAATTGATTTGCATCTCACAGATTTCCTGTATTCAGTGATCAGAGTTCATACTGGAAAGAACTCACAGGGCCTTATACTGGCTTGTACTGAGGAGATGTGGGACAGACAGTAGGTGTTATATTCTTGTCTAGTTACACATGTAGAAGAGGGTAGGTACGAAGCAAATATGTCTTTTAACTTGCTTTCTTCTTCAAAACCTGTACATAGATGTGTGTGTGTGTGTGTGTGTATGTATGTATGTAAACTCATGTACTTAACATTCAATTCTACCCCAGTGATAACCATTCCTACATCATAGTTTACAGATGCATTTTCTATCTCTGTTTGATTGACCTTCATAAAATTTTGCCTTGGCCTGCATAAACCGTTACCCTACATAATCTTTTTTAAAAAAAATTCTCAAACTGTATTGTTATTTCCTTCAGGTGTCTTACATCCTTTAAACAGATATATGGTCCTTGAAGATAGAAGTTTCCAGAATGCTCTCATCTTGTGCTAACAGAATGCATGGTAAGTGTCCCATCTTTATGTAAGAGCCACATGGGAGAAACACATGGTCTGAAGTTCAGGTTCAGTTCAGAGTTATAACAAGGGATTTTCTTAAAGACATCGAAAGGGGAGAGTCCCAGATTAGTTGCAAGTAAGTTTTGTATCATGGGCCCTATCTTTGCCTCAGACTTACATGATAATGGTCTTACTGTAGGAACATTTTCAACTTTCTCCTTCTTACTCCTCCTCGTCTCTCTCTTCACAAACGTAAAGATCAAAGTTACCGGAAGCCTCGATTGTCAGAGTTCAAAGCCCTTGATAAACATTTGACATTTGGAAATGTGTCTCCCTCCCCTCCCTGTGCACCCTCCTCTTGCTTGCACGGCCACCAGCCTTAGAGATAACCATATCAGGCAGAATAAATCAAACCTGTTTCGTTCTAAAATGTCTTCTGCCTATACGATACAGCTAGGCATCCCGGGCTTGCCTGCATCTACTTTAGGCTTTCCTCTTTTGACTTTTAGGTCAGCAGACAGAAAAATTCACATTTCTCTAGAGAGAGACAGAAATCATGGAACTTTTAAACCAAAAAGGAACTAACAGAATATTTCCTCTGATAGTCTTGTTTGATGATGATGATGATGGTGGTGGTGGTGGTGGCGGCGGCGGCGGCGGCGGTGGCAGTGATTGGAGAAGTTTCACTTCATTGCTTGCAGTCGATCCCATATGAACTGACCTGGTACCAAACCTCAGAAGTTGTATAAAGTCAAGACTGACATTCCTATCATAAAGGCTTGGTCAGGATACATTTATTTTAGCAATAATTCTGAAAGTTCAGGCAGTGGGCTTTCCTAGAATCTATACAGACCAAAGACTCTCATGAAATCATTGGGGAAATAGATCAGCCCTGTCCTCCAATATCTTTCGTGGGAGGTTTGCTGGAGGATGCTCTGGTTCTATCCTGGGGTTTGTGTTTCAGGCAAGTAGCTGAGCTCCCTGAGCTTTGTGTAACTGCTGTGTACTCAAGACATAAATGCTGAAGCTTAGTCTCCCCCCTTCCCCTCACTCCTCCAGGCTTCAAGATGTTGTGTCAAGGGACACTTAAGTTTAATTCTCTAACATCAGTCAACCTGGTGACGGAAGAAAGCCGGAGACAAGGCTGGGTCCCTGCTTTGTACAGTTTGGGGATATCCAAAAAAGAATGCTCAAAGTGCCTTCCCCCCACCACGCCCATACACACATTCCCCCAAAGGGACAGAACACTAGATAAATTCTTTGCTTTTGATCTTTAGGGGAATTTTAGAGCAAATCCAAACAAAAATAAAAATGGCTCAAAAATAATTGATACTATTCTCCTAGGAATTGCAGATGTGACCAGAGACGAAACGGAAGAGAGAAAATGGATGATATCCCCCAAATTGGGTTTGTCTGTCTCCTCCCATCTTGGACCATATCTGGACCTCTCTCCAGCCCCCATGCCACTCTTGAACCATGCCATTCAGTGGAGTGGTTGGAAGACCAACACAGGTGCTTAAAACCTCATTCATCTGCCACTACATCAATTAGAGGCGACACCCACTGGCACTGTTGCAGTAGCTCTGTGTGTTTTGGGTGTGGTGGGGAAGTTGGGGCTAGGAGCAACCTTGGAATCATAGCCACTTGACACATGGAACTCACTTCTTGGGCTCCCAGCTCACAGCCAACCTTTTGCTTCCTCAAGGACCAGTGAGAATAGCTTATTTGAAACCCAAGACACACTCTCAGTCTAGGGCACGACCCTTTTTGGTACTATTGGCTAGCGTTCTTGTCCCACCCTCAGCCTGTAGGTTCCTGCTGAAGCAGAACAGTGCACTTCCGGGCCCCACACTCCACTTGCGTGCTTCCCAAGTACTAGAGAGACTTTTCAGAAAACTATTTTTAGAAATAGTAACCTCAGAGCAAGCAAGGCACGGCACTCCAGATTGGGCGTTTTTCTGGGGCAACCGAGCTAAGGAGCGTTTGTTTAAAGAGAAAGGTGTAACAACCGCCTTTGCTGTTCAGCCCTGGGATCATTTTCAGATTCCTGGGTTTGACTCCCTCTAGCGTCGAGATTAAGAAGACAAGCCTAAATCCAGGCTTAGGAGACTTGCTGGGAACCAGGACCCAAAGTATTTTTTTAAATTTGTTCCTCCTCTGCTCTCCACTCTGTCTTTTGTGACAGAGTTCCCAGCCTGAGAAGAAAATGAAGATTAAATATTAATTTAAGAATAGTACAGCAATTTATTTGCATCTTTTTTCTTATTCCTGGAAGGATCAGCGATTAAACAGAAGTTTATCTCAAGAATGAGGCTATAATGTAACTTCTGGATATCTCTGTTTACATAAAATCTGTTCCCTGAAGAGACTCTGCATGTGCACTATTAGGGAACACTGTGTACTGTGCATCTCGTTACAGAATTAGGGTCAACAGTTCTGCTGCTTTTGGAGAGGACAAATCAAGAGGAAGGGCTTGTGGGTGCAGTGTCAAGGACAGCCTGAGACTTTGTGAATGTAAAAGACACAGACAGGCACATACGGCCAGAAGCACAAAGCAGTGTGTCTGTCTTTGAAAGTTGAAATCATTGGTTGTTTTTTTTTCCCATCATATTTCCCTATGAGTTTGATGAGCCTGCTTCAAGAAGGAAACAGAAGAAAAAACTAAATAAGCTTTTCTAGACCTCTGAATGGGAGGATTCTAAAACCGAGAGCCGTAAGATTTCCCTGATGGAAAGGAGGCTTTAATTGAAGGCATCTTCAGTGGCCAGGAGAGCTCAGTCCTCCAGTCCGAAAGTTTATCATCGTGGAAAAGAGGTGGCGGGCAATTATCTGGTTAGATTATAAATGGCTGGATTTTTCCTATAACCTGGCTGTGGCTTACTAATGTCTGAACTACAGAGTAAACCCAAGCGGCCATGGGTGACAAGAGGGGAGACGTGTGCAGTGCACACTTAAGACATGCTCATACCTCCCGGCCCGCTTAGAGTCAGACTTTGTGAATTATGGAACAGTAGTCATTCATTCAACAGAAAGCATTCCATTCACAAACACTGCAGCTAAGCTCACAATGGTTCATTATGGGAATTCTTTTGCTGAAGGGCTGCCTGCCTTGCCAGGGTAACAGTCTCTTCTTTGACTGTCTTTCTTTCTGTTCTCATGTACCGTTTTTACATCGTTCTCTTTAGAACTTCTCTGATGTCTAGCAACCCCTGGTGGGGAGACGGGAATGCTCACCCCCTACCTCACATACACACTCAGCCTGTAAACATCAATGGATGGTGGTGGAGCATTCTAGTGCTGATTTTCCAGAATGTATTGGTTTGTATGCCTTTGGTGCCACAGAAAACACAAACATGGGTGTTGGTTTGAGAAGAATGGCTAAGTAGATAAAGTGCCCACGATCCATACTGCGTCACCAGACCCTCGGGAAACAGAATAAACAAACAAACAGGCAAGCAAGCAAACAAACAAACAAACAAACAAACAGGGGCATGCTATGTTCAATCGAAGACCTCAAACTGTGGCTCTGACGGTTTTAAGTGTCAAGAAAGTATGAATGAAATCCTGTGAGGCTTTAAGTATCGAGAAGTCAGGTTGTAGTATGGGTGGTGAATGTCTTCCTTGTTCAATATACCGGAGGCTCTCATAGGTGAGGCATTAGTTTGAGGAGTAAACGAAATGATTGAGCTGAAATGGCAAGGAACTGAATTGTTTTTAAAACTTATTTAAAAAAAAAGTTTTCATTGATTCTTTGTTGAGTTTCACACCCTGCAACTCAGTTCTGCCATCTCCCGTGCCCTCATCTCTGCCTTCCACCCTGCAACCTCCCCCCCCCCCAATAAAAAACAAGCAAACAAAACAAAGCATAGAAAACACCTCATGGTGGAAGCTGTAGTGTGTCAGTATGTCCTACACTATATCCCTCTGTCCACACATCTTCATTTACAAATTTCCTTTGCAGTAGGTCATTAGTGGGGTTTGAGATCTCTGGCTTCTGGGACACCAGCAGTATTGGATCCTCACCTGTCCTCCACCCAGTTATTCTTGTTGCTGCCCTGTGTCATGGAGATGCTTCAGCCTTGGATCAGCAGGACTGCCCCTTTCATGCGTGCCAGCCATTTGCAGATGATAATAGAATTTGGTGGGCTAACTTAGAGCCCTGTGTCTGGGCCTCCCTGGTAGCTGAGCTGGTCAGCATGTCTTGGCTCTCATTATGTGCATCAGCAGGGCGAGCTCTCCAGCACTGCCCTAGCTAAGACACCCAATGCCACCATCTGCAGGAGGCAGGGTCAGCTCTCCTGCTGTCCTGCCCTCAGGGTCAGCTCTCTTGGCTGTCTCAGGTAGGGAGGAGCAACAGGGCTGAAGGCATTCACACACACACACACACACACACACACACACACACACACACAGAGAGAGAGAGAGAGAGAGAGAGAGAGAGAGGCGCACATACACACACACACACAGAGAGAGAGAGAAAGAGAGAGAGAGAGAGAGAGAGAGAGAGAGAGAGAGAGAGAGGCATGCACACACACACACACACACACACACACACACACACAGAGGGAGAGGGAGGCACACACACACACACACAGGTCACCTCACATCTGATGATTGGGAGGGCCAACTCTCCCATGCTATCGCCCTTGGAGCAAGCTCACCAGCACCCTTCCACTAGGGCCAGCTCCACTGTGCTGCCCAGGTGAGGCACAAGGCCTGCTTTCTCCAGTGCTGCAGCTGGTGAGGGGCAGGGCCAGATCTCCCATGCCCACCACCTTATGGGCAGCTTTCCAGACTGCTGAAGGTGGTGAGGGGTAGGGGATTGGGGCATTATCTCTGAGTCCATGCCACCCCATGGCAGATTAGGGTCAACTCTCCCATATTCATGCCCTCTGGTCCAGGTCATCAACAGCTCTGCCACTAGGCCAGCTCCACTATGCTGTCTGGGTAAGGGGCAGGTCTCTAGTGAAGAGGGATGGGATGACATGGGAGTGTATCACCTCTGTGTCACCCATGTCACCCCATGGCAGATGAATGGCAGGATCAGCTCTCCCACTCACACTCATGCCCTCAGGGCTAGGTCACCCACACCACTGCCACCAGAGTCAGGTCCTCTGTACTGTCCATGAGGTGCAGGGCCCACTCTCCTGAGTGCTATCATAATGGGACCAGATCTCCAGAGTGCCACAGCCAGTTAGGGGAAGAGCTGATTCTGAACAGCCCCTGGACATTCACATGGTTCCTGGTGGCTGCCCCAACCAGGGACATCTCCATGTTCTCTAGTGGTAATATGAGCCACAAACATAGACACTGACCCCTGCCACTGTCTAGCCACAGACCCAGATATGGCTCTCAATGGCATCCAGGGCTGGGACCCCACCATGGCCCCAGGTGGCAGGGCTAGCCACTCTCTCTTCATAATGCTCAAGCTGCTTCATTTCTCTTTGTTTACCATCTCTCCACCACATAGCTACACATTGTGATGGCTCCTGTTGCAGGCTGGCCACGTGGCTGGTGGGACCTTGGGTGTCCTTATCCAGCAAGTTGGTCTCTGTAGTCTGCTTGTGCTGTGAGCAGAAGGGCAGGTCTGTGGGTAGCATGGCAGTCCACAGGTCTCTGTCTGTCTTCCTCCTGTATTATGCTGCTGGGATTTGATTTATGTGTCCCAGGTGTAAAATAGCTTTGGCCACCAAGCCAGACACCAAGCTAGGATGGACAAAGAACTTCCATCTGCTTTGCCCATGACTGATATAAGTACAATACCAACAACAAGGTGTCTCTCTGGCCTTGCTGGGGCGTGAATTGCTTTTCTTTTTAATTATTATTAAATGTACATATTCCCTTTTATAACCTAATATCAGCCGTTTCTCTCCTCCCAGTATCCCCTGATGTAAGACATTGTGGTGATTAGGAAAAGGACAAGCTTCCATTCTTCAATGGAAGACGATGATTCACAAAGTCTCAAGAAGGCAGCTATTGGGAATTAAATACGATTACTTTATAGTAGGCGAAGTTGCATTCTGACAATCAAGTAAATGTGCACATTACATGGAATATCTAAATAAAATTCCTAGGTAGTGATAGCATTGGAATTGATGAATGTATCATTATCCCATTAGTATCGGAGCATACATAGCCATAGCACAGTGAGGGATCAGTGAGGGTACTATAACTATGGGGTAGCAGAGATGGATCACTTAAGGTCCCACCCTTGCATTTTTAGTTCTGACATGTTCAACTCGAGATCTAGTCTTTTCTACATCTGTGCTTGTGTGTGTATTTGTGTGTGTGTTCACAGCACAGTTTTTTTGCCAATGTTTCTCTAAGCAAACATGTGAATCTAACAGAATATGCTGAATTTCAAACATCCACACGTGTATGAAAGCTGTCCAAGTCGGTTATTTGTAGAACGCTGATTTTTCCATACATATCAACATTTGGTAATTATCATCAGAAGTATTCATGCAAGTTTAAAAGTGGAAATAAAATCAAGAGAGATTGAACAAGAGCCTCAGATGACCTTCTGGGTAACCCTGTGAGGCAGTCGATCCTTTCAGGGAGCTTGTATCTAGACATCCTGGGTGTTCTTAACTTGGTTTCTCTTAGCCACATGATTGACAGGTGGGGCGGTGACAGCTCACTCACTTGATGAGTTAGAATTAAATGATAGTAAATGTGTTTCTAAGTTGACAAATCTGTACTTACCTTCTCCTAATTTCATAAATTTCTCAAGGCCCATCTTTTCCTAGGTTTTAATATCATTGTCATACTGCAGACTTCTCCTGGGGAGACATAACACATATAACTATTGGCCCCAGAAAGGAGGCTCATGACCCATCAAAGTTACTATTGCACCAGAATAGAATTCTGGTGACCCACTGAGCTATTTTTAAATTGGGAGTAGTAACACAAGTATGCATAAGAGGTTACTTACAAGAAGCGGGAGTAACTCAAAAAAACAGCCGCATCACCAGAAAACAACCATAATGTAATGTGGACAATGACTTCCTAACACTGTAACTCTGGAGCTTCCTAGGAAGCTTGCATGTGGCTCCCCAGTCCAACATGTTTCTTTTGCAGTCTGTCTGGTCAGCCTTCACACTCAGAAACTGGACACTCCCTCTATATTATTGATAGGAACCTCCAAGAATCTCAGAAGCTTCTTTTATTCCTGGATATGTGACATCTGTTTACCCCCTGTTTACCATCTAAGACCCATTAATTAGGTCTCCCCATGTCCTGTGTAAAATGTTTTAATTTAAAACATTCAATTTGGAGGAACATATCATATAACAAGTATTTACAATTTTGCCAAGGACTAGCTATAATATATATATATATATATATATATATATATATATATATATATATATATTTATTGCTGGCATGACATATTACTTATGGACAACTGTGTGTCAAATTACTCCCAACTTTATCTAGGAAAACAACAATACTTCCTTTCTATGGGTTTCAATAGGTTAGGAATACAGAGGTGACTTAGTGACATGGTTATGACATAGGGACAGTCAAAGGCTCTGCTCAAAGTGGTAGCTGTGATTGCCATCCTTTTAAGTCTCAACTTAGGGAGGATTCATTTCCAAAATTATAGAGTGGCTGCTGGTAGCCTTTGTTTCACACTGTCCACAAAACAGCCCCAACATGTGGAGGATGGCTTTTCTCAAATGAGCTGGATCCAAGAAAAAAATAAGAGAAAAAACCTATGGTAGAACTATGGTCTTATAACCAAACAGTGGAGGTGCATCCTGGTGCTTCTACAGTGTTCTGTTTACTAGCAGCATTTAGAAAAGAAACACACAGACTAACAAACAAATCACTCTGCATCCAAGTGAAGAAGAATACAGGGCTATGATTACACCTATTGGGGACTACCAGAGACTAAGTACCACCCAGTACAAATCACACACACCTCATGTTGTATTGATGAGAACCTGATATGATTTAACCCAATAAACACCTGATAATAATTTAACCCAATTCATGCCTCTCAGAATGTAGCAAAAGTGAACATAAATGTAGACCACCCTGACTACAAAACCCCATGTTTTTTCTCATATATTAAGCTATAAAACAATATTATACATTGGTATCCATTTATAAAATTGTTTCAGCTAAAATAAGGAAATATGTTTATGAAAATTATCCAGCAATAAAGATTTACTAAATATCCTACGCCATGGACTGCTAAGACCACTGCCACTCACTTGATGAGCAAGATGTCTTTACTAGAAGAATTAACAATTTTAGGGTGAAAACATTTGAAAGTACATAGAGAAATGCAAAATGAGGGCTTTATGTTTCCATGTAGCCAACCATATTCTCATTTGTCTTTGTAATGACATTGTGAGACATAACAACTATGGAAATCAGAGAACAGAGAAGCCCTTGCTAGGTATGGCTATCAACTTGATGCAGCCTAGAGTTACTGGAGAAGAAATTCAAAATGGAGGGATTGTCCAGCTCAGATTGGCTTTTGGATATCTATGTCTATGCCTATGCCTATGCCTATGCCTATGCCTATGCCTATGCCTATGCCTATGCCTATGCCTATGTGTCTATGTCTATGCGTCTGTCTGTGTATCTATCTATCATCTATCTATCTATCTATCTATCTATCTATCTATCTATCTATCTATCTATCTATCTATCTGTCTATGGAAGATTATCTTGATTGTTAACTGATGTAGGAGAGCCCAGGCCACTATGGGTGACCTTAAGCTGGTGGTCTGCAACTGTATAAAAAAATCTAGTTGTGCAAAAGCTAGCCTGTGAGGCAGCTGTCAGGGAGCACATTTTATGACTTCCGTAGGACTTTTTGGGCTGTGAAGTTTCTTGTACAGTGGTAAAGCTACTGGATACAATAGCGAGCCAGTCTGCCTTGAGTTTTTCTTTGGCTTCCCTAGTGATAGACTGTGTCATGGAATTGTAACTGAAATAAACTTTTTCCTAAGTTGCTTTTGGTCAGAATACTTTATCATAGTGACAGAAATTAAGCTGTAACAGGAGAGAATTGTTGATGCAAGCGGCGATTGAGATTAGAAGAGGAGTCATGAAGGAACAGTTGCTCAAGGATGAGAGCCAGGAGTAAATAGTTGTGTAAAGAGAAGAGCATTTGGAAACATTGTTTCAGGAAAGTCTAATTTTAAAATGTGAATTCCTTTATGATTACCTAGTATTAATTTATCAAAAATTGAGGAAGTTTTCAATCTTCTTGGACCTAACTTCATCTATTAAAAGAGAGTAATAACAAATTCTACCTCACAGTGTTATTATAAAGTTATATGAGAATATAGTCCAGTACATGGGAACACAAAGCCTTCAGCACAGTGTATAACACATTATAAGTCTTCAGAGTCTTAGCTGTGATGGCCCAAAAGGGCATGATTTTGGTAAGATATTTTGGGAGACATATTAACATAGAAAATTTATCCCTGATTGTGGAATTTTAACTAACACAGAGGTTTTGTTGAGGATTTTAGACTGATCAGATATACCTGGAGGAACGTATCAAAGACAACACAACAGAGAATGATTGTAAGCTAATGGGGGCTGGAGTCCAAACAACTATGGAGTAGGCCACAGTCTTTCATATGTGGCAGAATTTCCAAATCTGGTCCTCTTAGCAAAATCAGCATAAGATGCTTCATTCTTTATAAAGAGAAGTGGAAACATTTAAGACTAGACTGAAATCTTCGCACAGAGGAAGGCCGGCTGCATTTACTAAGCTGTGGATATGAGAAAAGCAGAGTCTGTTTCAGATCAACACTTAGGTTAATACTATGGTTTCGCCAGCTATGGGTAGTTAGCTAAGTTTATAGTAGTGAGTGTGAATTCTCTCCCACCAAGTAGGCTATAAGTCCTATTATACAACTGTTGGTTACCCCCACAGGAAAAGTACCACTACCATGCCAAGTCTAAGAATGGTGACAGAAACTGCTATCAATATTGATTCTTGGATTATAATCAAATTATACAAAGTTGTCAGATTTACAAATATGACTTCAGAAATAGTGTCTACTGATTCATAAAACAGAGCAACTCACATTCGATGACAGAAGATGGAAGATTTTTATAATAGTTTAAAATATAAGAAGTGCAACATTACACGAAATTAATAAGCAAAATAATCTAAAAGGTTATCAAAGTTGGAAACTGGTATTTTTGAAGGTAAAAATCTCAGTGTATAAGTTAGAAAGCAGAAACTTTTGACGTATTAAAAATAATTAAACACATTTAAAAAATTTCAAAACAACTAGTGCTAAAAGTAGACTTTAAGAGATTGTCCAAAATATACACTATTTTAAAAAGACTGTCAGAAATAATCACGTGTACATAAAATCCAGCATAATTAACAGACTTTCCAGAAAGGATACAGGAAATGTAGAAGAGGTAATATTTGCAAAAATTAACTATATTTTTCATATTTGAAGAAACTCATAAATATTCATATACAAAATGTAGGGATAGCGATGAGAGAAACTGAATACATATTAGTCAGCCTTTCATTATTATAAACAAAATACCAAAAATAGATAACCTTTATTTAAAAAAAAAGTTTTCTCCAGCTCATAGTTTTGGAATCTTAAAGGTCAAGATAGCACCTTGCAGGCTGGGATGAGGGACCTGATTTAGCTCTGTCACTTTGTGGCAGCCTCAGGAATGCAAGTGACAGGGAACAATTGCCAGTAAGACCTAAATCCTGAAGAAGATCAGGGTCCTATGATCTCTACTCAGGACAAGTCTTCAGTTGGTCTTATGATCTCCAAGCAAACCCATTATCTTGAAGGTTCCAACTCCTATACCTAAAGTGAGAACCACAACTCCAACTCCACTTTGAACATTTGGGACAAAGTGCACTGAAGCACTGAAGTCCTAGCAGTGTACACTGCAATAAATACAAGGATGCCAAGCGTAGGAAAAATATTAAGCGTATCAGCAAGGAAAGGAGATATAGCCTTCAAAAGAAAACTTTCATAAAGGAAGAAATGAATCGTGTGTGTGTGTTTATAAATATGTTAAATGAATTAAGCCAGGCACGGAAAGGCAAGTATCATGTGATCATGCTCAATGGATCTTAGGTTAGTTTCTTAGATGGTCAGGGAAAGTAGAATAGAGGTCTTGGGAGGCTGAAAGGTTCTGGAGCAGAGATGTGGAAACTAACCGATGACCACAAATATCCAGATGGGGTAATGAGTTCTGGTACCCTGCGGGGCGGATAGCTGGCACATGGGTGTAGGCATGGGTCCTGTTGGGTGGAGTTGTGTTTCTCGTGTTTCTGCTGCCCCTATCAGCCGGAACCGCACCTCAGGGAGGCAGAAGCATGGAAATTTGACTGAGTTCCCTCCACACGGTGCCAGGCAGACGCTGGGCTGTGAGAAGCTGAGAAGCAGCTCGGGTCTCCGTCCGGGCATGGAGTGATGTTAGCCTAAAGTTCTGCGGGGGCAGGGTCTCAGTCCTGGGGCTCCCAGATGTGCTGAGAGCCACGGCGGAACTGAGACATGGTGTGGGGGAGAGAAAGCCCCAACAGCATGGGTCAGAGACTCTTGGTTACTGTATTCACTTGGCTGGCTCAGCTGCTCGGCTAGCTTGCTTGAATCCGTGGCCTCCATGGCTGGAACACAGAGAAGCCCTTCACAGAAGATTACGCAGTGGCTTGATACTTAGAGGTCCCCTCCATAGTTCTCCATGGCAGGCCCCAAAGACACGAGGAAGTCCATGGTTTTACAAGATTTATTGTCAAGGTGGAAGATAGATGAATCTGTCTGTACTCCCTGTTTGTCAGGGCAGGCCTGAATTAAATAGGGAGGGAGGAGGGTCTGGGAAGGAATATTTAATTGGCTATGCCCTCTGGCCTTCAGGTAACTCATTAATATGGAAATCTCTTGAGGCTGAGGCCTATAGTTACGCCCTCTATCTGTGGATGGGCTGATAGGGGCATTGCCCTATGTGACTGAAAGACACTGATCAATGGAGGTCTTTGGTCACATGTCAGGATCCTCGGGTCTTAGTCCCATTAGGGTCCGGGGTTCGAGGCCTGTGTTCGACCAGGAACCAAGCTATCCTTTCACAGTCCCACAGTGCCCCACTGTATTTGGGTGAATACAGAAAGCAATATATTCTTCATTTGAAAAAGCTAGAAAGGCTTTGAAACCTTTTATTATAACAAAATGATAAACATTTGAGAAGATAAATATGTATATTTAAAAGCCTTACTCAATAGATACATATAATGAAACATTGCATGGTAATGATTCATGTGTACGATTTTTATTATTTATTCAATAAGGTAAAACAATTTTTAATTTTTCTTAATTTTAATCTTCGATAATGTAGTAAAGCTTTAAGAATTTTTAAATAAAAGTCACACAGTGAAGTTGACCAAGTCTATACATCTCAATGGCCTATAGAGCTAGAATAGCCATTTTGAAGCCGTAGAATTTCACAGTGGGTTTTGCACCTTCATTATTAAATATAGTTTTATGCACATATCCACCACCAATGTATGAAGAATATACAGCAGAGTGAAAGCTGGAAGAGGAATTAGCTTTATATTCTCTCTCATAACTCACGTGTCCACTGTCTTCATTCCTTCCTTCCTCACCCCCTAACACTTACCCTTTCTTACTCTCCAATATGTGTGAAAATATTTACTTTTATTTTTCTTTCTGAGATTGTGTGACTTCACTTACTATTACACATTCTAAGGACATCCATTTTCTTGAGAAGTTTGTGATTTCATTTTTCTTTATAGCTGAGTAGTGTTCCATTTGCCGTAGGTATCAGCTTTTCACTGTCCCTTCATCTCTTAATGGACATCTAGGTTGATTCCACTTCTTTGGTGTAGTAGCAGTAACCATGGATAAGCAGACCTCTCTGTGTCTTGGTATGTAACTCGCTGGATACATGCCTAGGAGAAAAATAGCTTGGTTCTATTTGTAAACGTTTGTGAAATGCAATAGTTAGCTAACTTGGCTTTCAAGACTTAAACAAAAGACAGCATCTGAAAACTCTTTAAACTTCAATAGAAAAGCCAGGAAGAACCATACTTCAGCAAACAGAAAATAAATGAATAAATAAATAAAAAGAATCATCCTGCATAGAGAAGAAAAATGTAAACAAAAAATATCAAGAAAAATATCAATGAATCCACAGTATCACACACTGTAAAATACAAGTATGAAGAACATAAACAAATACAGCTTAGAGGTTCAAAGAGTAAAGCCCGTGAGTTCTAAGGCCAAGTTAGTTTTTGTTGGAAAAAGTTTAGATCTGATCAGTACATTTAAAACATGGAGTCCAATAAAATAGGAATGAAAATATATACTTTAAGTATGTAAAAACCTAAAAGTTAGAAAACTTCTCTGGACACATATTAGCTACAGGTGTTGTGTATATTTCGATATTGCTTAGATATGTTTAAAACAAGAAAGAGAGAAAACACAATAAACCTACTTGAATAAGTCTGCTATGTTTTAAATATGGAATGTCCCCAGTGGGCTCATGGTTTGAATGTTGCTTCCCTGGACTCTGGTGCTATTTGGATAAGTTTCAGAAACTTTGGGAGGTGGGTGCCAAGGTAGAGGAAATAAGACATTATGGGTGTGCCTTCGAAGGTTCTCGAGAGAATTTTCTCTGTTTCCTATCTGAGCTTAAGTGAAGGATTTCCTCTACCACGCCCTTCTGCCAGGGTGAAGATCTATTCAAAGACTTGGGGTCAAGAATCCATGGGCTTTACCTTCTGTAACTGTCAGCAAAATGCATCATTCTTCTGAGTGGTTCTCAGATATTTAGTGACAGAGGCTAAAAGGAAATGGAAAAACGAGTCAGTGAGCAGTGACTGGGTTGAGGTCCAGCCTCAGGAGTCTGGAATCTTCGATTGGTGCAAAACATTTCCCATCATTTTAAAAAAGGTCACTTGGAGTATTAGATACAGTAATTGTGTCATGCATCGGGAGTGCTAGAGAGTTGCTTACACCATAAAAATGGGGCCTGAGGCAACGTTCAAGAAAGAATAATTAAAAGTAGCTTCATTTACTGGTTATGGTTTCAAAATAGGAAAGGGCCAATAAATCACTGTCTATGGACAGTCTATGGCTGACTCACTGATTAAGCTGGAAATTTCATACGCACGCACACTTGTGTGTGCACACATGTCTGTGTGCATACACTCACGTACTACTAAACTTACTTCTATATATTAGATATATAGTCACACTTATACATATGTATATATGTACATATATGCATTTATGTGTATATATAATTTCATTCCATACATTCTCAGTATTTTGATATATAGTGAGATGCAACTGGGCTAGAATACAAGCCCCTCAGTCTGTGGTTCTCAACCTGCCTCATGCTGCAACCCTTTAATGCAGTTCCTCATATTGTGGTGACCATCAACCATGAAATTATTCCATTGCTACTCCATAACTTTAATTTTGCTCCTGTTTTAAACTGTCATAACTTGTATAGAACACCTTTGAATCTATCTAGTAGCATGCCACGTTTCTAGAAATGATGATTTAATATTTCGAACATACGAATGTATACACATCCATTTATAAATGTAGTGCTGCTTTAAATGTATTCAGCGAAACACTTTCGATGTTAAAAATAATTTATTTTCGGTGATTTGATGAGATGTTGGAGATGTTTCTTCAAAAAGAAACAGTGAGGGTTTGCTAACTTTCCAAATAACAAAGTGCATGGCAAGAAACAACAATTGGAGTGGAGTGGACCAGTGAACACAGGAGTGTGAAGGAAACATCAGACGAGGTAGGCTCGCATTTGAGATTTCTCTCACCTGCTCTAATACTATAAGCTCATGGTTAAAATATTAGTCATTCCAAGAATAAAATCAACGTGTAGATGGAGAAATGTGTGAATGAATGAGAGGCGAAAAACCATCATTGTGTGTGTTCATGCATGTGTATGTGTGTGTGTGGTGTGTATGGTTGCCTGGGTTGTGGGGTATGTGTGTGTGTGGTGTGTATGGTTGCCTGGGTTGTGGGGTGTGTGTTTGTGTGTGTATGTATGTGTGGTTGTGTTGTGTGTGTTCATGTGTGTGTGCGCATGTGTGTACTGACACTGTATGTATTTCTCCGTGCTCTTCATCTTTTATTGTACTTCAGACATTTTCTTTCACTGAACCTAAATCTCTTGTCCTGGAAGTGTCAGGCATCTGCCTGTCTCTACCCCACCACTGGATTACAGGGTGTGCACCTCCATTCCTGGCTTTTGCATGTGTGTGCTATGGATCCAAATTCAGGTTCTCATGCAAGTGTGATGGTACTTGAGTGAGTCAGCCACCTCCCAAATGCCAATACAATTTAAAAGTGAGTCAGGGACAACTTGGGATGTTGGTCAGTAATAGAGCACATGCTTGTTATATGGAAGGAGACATTGAATTCATCCCTAGGACCTCAAGAAGAGTTGGAGGGAAAAAAAGCACACTGCCACTAGGAAAACATTAACTTGACTGCTAGTTTGTGAAGTTTTTACCAGAAACAATACAAGCCAAAAGACATAGATTTAAAGACATAAAGAAAAATGCTGCTCTAAAATTTTCATAGCAAATACAACCATCATTCAACAAAAGTCAAAATTGATGTTTTCAGTGGAACAAATAATAAAGCAAAGAAAATTCATTCATATATACATATATGTACATAAATTTGACCACATCCAGGCTTAAAAAACATATATACATACATATATGTATATGATGTATATGTATGTATATATTGTCTTTTTATTTCATTTATAGCTTTGTTTACTTTTCTTAAGTCAGATGTAGTCAAATTTATTAAATTTATTAATATTGTCTTAGAGAAGTGTATGTAATGTGTCTCAGGAAATTCCCTCCCACCCTGTGATAAAGAAGATATTATGTATATTTTTCTAAAAGTACTTTTGTTAATATTCTCAAATTAAGTCGTTTAAGTAATAAAAAGATCATGTGTGATGTGAATTTAATTTCATGTTCACTTTACAAAATAACAGTTCCTATGACTCTACCCATGGAACTAAATAACAACAGTGTCTGAAAGAAAATGACTTTTCTTATCAACTGATTTTAATGACTCTAAAAGAGTCATACATACTCTCTAATACAGAGACTCGGTTTGGTTCCTGGCTCCCTCACCAAGCGGCTCACAACTACCTGTTACTGTAGTTTCAGGGGATTTGACCCCCATCTCCTGGCTGAGCACCAGGATCACGTGAGATGCTCATACATACAAGTAAGCAAATCACTCAGAGAAGTAACATGAACACAAGTCAACGAAATTCTCAGAATGCTTTTAAACGTTTATATCTAGCATGGGTGCTGGAAACCAAACCCAGGCCTCTGGAAGAGTAGCAAGTGATCTGCCATGTTGAGCCATTTCTCCAACCCATATTTCTAAATGTTTTTTAAAGTCTCTGTATTACTCTCTTGTCTGAAACTATTCAACCTGAACACACTAAAGGAGCTCTGAGCATCCAGGTATTTGTGTCTATTGTCTTTGCTCATTAAAAGAAAACTGAAGAGGGTTAAGTTATTTATTTAGTTTTCCTTTGGTCTGTTCCCAACATCTTGGCCTTTTCTCAGTAAATTCTTAGTTTAAAACAAAATATTTGTCAGTGTGCCACAAATTTACTTCAATTTTGAGGTTTAGAAAGCTCACCCTGAAGGAATATTTTCCAACATCAACTAATATCCACTTCCTGAAGTTTACCACTTATGTAATAATGTACATTTCTGAATATGAAACATTTCTTATTAGAGAGATTTCATGGTGAGTTTCATCACTCCATGGACCATTCAGTCTACCATAATAACATTCGAAATTTATGTAACGTGAGATGACCATAAAACCTTAAATAGAACTTAATGGTTTAGTGCTATGCCTTAGGATGAAAATGTAGCCGGTCATGCATGAGACAATTTCTGCCCCTTTGCCAAGACTCCCAGTCTAAATTCAGTTTCCCTGGTGATCAGACAAATACTATCTTCCCTTCTTTCCTGTCCTCTGAAGACGAAGTCAAGGAGATGGACATCTTAATGATGCTGGCTATAGATATATGATTATAGAGAAGCTCTGTGTGAAAATACATTCAACAGAAGCCCATGGGTGATAGCATCCTGGGTGTGTGTGTGTGTGTGTGAGCACTTGCGCACACACACATACACACACATACACACACATACACACACACACACACACACACACATACACACACTTCTGAACAGTTACATATCAGTTACACAGCATATTTAAATTCTACTGCTCACACAATTCCTCTCATGCCTACCAAACCAATCAAGGAATGAAGCTTGCTTTGTAAATGGGTGGATCATCTGTGAACACCAGTGGCATTTCAGCTCATGTTGGTTCCAGAAGGAACGGGGGGTGGGGGGCAGATAAAATAGGTTGTTCTTTTCTAAATCATTACTGGGATTTTAAACCTAGTCGTCATGAAAATTCCTTCAGTGACTTGTTTCTTTCTTGCATTTCCTCAAGGAAAAAAGATTGGGGGGATGGAGAACAAGGGGTAAACTCTGTTATATAGACAAGAAAATCAGAGATAGAAGGGGAAAGGGCAGAGCAAGCTCAGCTCCTGCCAGCTCAGATGTTCTCTGAGGTGCTACCAAGATATGAATAGGCTTCAGGAGGCTTCTGAAGTCAGGAAAAAATGCAATTCAGGAAAGAGAAGTGACCTCTGCACTCAACTAGCTCTATATACACTGATCTCCACACTGCTCACTGAAGGGTTTATTAACAGCTGCAGAGGAAGCCAACAGGCCCCTGAGGTAATCACCACGGTGACTCACCTGGGAAATTCCATGGTTGATTCTAGGTGGTTTCTTTTTTTTCCCACACTATTTCTTAATTCCTTTCGTAGTCCAAATCTCTGAAGTTGGGCAAAGATTAGTTAAATTATGCAGGATTGTCTATGTCTGAAGCACCCACCTCGATACAAGTTCACTTCGAGATTTGTATCTATTGTTTTGGTTTGAGATACATGAAGATCACTAATATAATCGGCAAATGAACTTTAGAGAGAAATCACTCTGCTCTATATCATGACCCAGTTTAGTAGAATCCGCTTGGAAGGTAATTGACTGAATATATGTGAAGAAGAGAGCTTAGAGGTGAGGAGGGTGAGGGGGTGGGTATGAACTCATGGGGGTGTGAATGTGGGTATGAGAGGTGTGATTTTAGAAGGTGTAACTGTTAAAGAGCATTGCTTCCATTGTTAAGCTCATGACATAGGCCCCTACTACAAGACAGAGTCATAACAAGAAGAGACACAGTACCATTTTTATACAAGTTTTCTGTGACACGGAAAGCTTTAGGGATGAAGAGATGGAGCAGCGGGGAATCCTATGCATTTTGTGCTGTGTGATGAAGGATGTAGAGACCAGGTGCCAATACGACTGATAACAAATAGGCAAGAGCTAGAAGTAATGAACTGGGGCCTCCGCAAGGCCTGTTTGTTCTGCTTCTTCTCTGTGTCCTTCTGTCTTCAGAGATAAGGGTGTTTATTTCATTTTGATATTGGGAGGGGACCAATGAATGAGGGGACTGCAATCTGCTTCAGTTGGAAGTGTGAGCGGAAGCTGAGAGCAACCTAGTACTGTTTTCACAAATACCAGGTGGTCTATTGTATTTTGGGTATCATGTGCTAAGGCTACCTGAGTATAGGTTGCCTATATGGCATATGTGAAATCTTCGGGAACTACAACAGTAGCACCAGCTAGTTCATGATCACTTAGATGGTGAGTTGGGTAAGAATGTAATCTTTCTTCTTTATTCTCAGCCCAGAGGGTTTTTTTTTTAATCCAACCTCACAAGAATTTTCTTTACTTTTGAAGAATGCTTGGTCATGTAAATCTTATTCTGCAGTGTTCAAAACAACTCTTCATTGTGAACAATGCCATCATTCTCACTTCCTTATTTTGTCAAAACACAAAGACAACCAGAAAGCTTTTTTGCTGTCAGTAGAGGTGGTCTCTTCATAGAACTTGGAAGAGGCCAGAGTAGGGTATGAGACCTTGGAAGACAATTTGCAAAGCAGTCTTGGTAAACACAGATTTAGGCTGAGTGAAATTCTGAGGCGTTCACTAGAACGTGTTGGCTTACATTTAAGTCTATTTACTCTGTTGTAATAGGTATTTGTTGTTGTTGGTGGTGGTGGTGGTGATGGTGTTTGAAGTTCATTGCTCATAGTTGCAGAAGGTTAGGAAGTTCAAGATGAAGGTGCTGAAAGATTCAAGGTCTGATGAGAGTTGGTTCTCATAGGTAATGCTATCTACATCATAGAGCAGAGCAGGGGGATGAACAAACTTTGTTAGGCCTGCTTCATAAATCTATTAATCCCAGTGATGACTGTGGAGCCTTCCTGACTTAATCTCTTCCAATGTTCCATGTCCTAATATTACCACCTGAGGGAGTAGGCTTCAAATGTGTATATGGGGAAGATGTGACACATAGATTATACCAAATACTGTTTTTGGTCCTTTTCCTTTCTCTGAGAGTGACCTTTTGGGTGGGTGAAGAGTTAATTTTCACAGATCTTCTAAGATGTCTGAAAATATTTCTTTCAAACAACAAAGAAAAATGACAGCTAGATACAGTCATTTTAATGTTCTTGTTCTTTTGACTTTGTTTTCTTTAGATGGAATCTCCTATGTAGTCCAGAATGGCCACAAACTTATAGTCCTTTGCCCTTAAGTTTATTTAGTCTGCTCTAATAGTTTTTTTGTTGTTGTTTTGTTTTGTTTGTTTGTTTGTTTGAGGTGTTAAGATTACAGGCATGTGAAGCAATGTCCAGTTAAGGAACATTTGTTCTTACCTTTTGTATTGCTGGCTATCACTGGTTGACTTGCATATATGCTCCATAAAGGAAAAAGTTACCATTTTACCCTTGGTTTTTAATTTCTGAAAGAACTTTGAGATAAAAATAATACCTTCGTCTGTGAGAATTGTTGAAGGAAATGGAATCTTCTGGAGATCCTTACTTTGTAGGGTGTCCAGAACATCCTGATGTTACAGTTTGATACTAATCACCAGAACCTATGTAAAGGTGAAAGGAGAGAACCAACTCCACAAAATTATCCTGTGACCTCCATGTATATAAGCCATGCATGTGTTCCCCCACCCTCATAATAATAATAACAACTGAAAAATACTTCAATAAATCTGTTTTCAGGAGCCTTCAAGTGAAGTAGATTTTGAACAATCACAGAACATCAGCAATCAAAAGCAGAGTTCTATTTTAACCCTTTCTCAGTGAGAACTGGACTACAGACAGAACTCAATAGAACAGTTGAATCCTTTGTTACAAAAACAAACTTCATGTTTCTATTTTAAATGAGATCAACTTGGAGACGGGAAAGAGATCAGATAGCTTTCTTCCTGTTAAAGAAGTCTGTCTCTTTCAGCAAAGAAAAGGAGAAGTAATGAATTTCTAAGCAGCTAAGGTTCTGTTTCCATACAAATTATTAGCAGTGACAAGAAGAGACAGGGCACAAGAATTACGAAGGAAATACGGTGTAAAACAGAATTCCCTATAGTCAAATATTTGGGGTTGCTTTGGTATGGTTTGGCTTTCCACAACAAGTCAACAGTTATTTATGTGGACACCATCTGAATGACTCTGCCCCAGAGTGAACTCTGCCTTCAGTAAACTGCCATCTGTCTAGGAAGGAAGTGTCTTCTCACAAAACAAAGGCCAAGAAGGTGTTTGTGTGTATATGCTTATCTCGTCAGAAGACCTGAATATAAAGCTCAGATCTGTGAAATTTCAGGCCTTTGTCATTAACTCTCAAAACCCCAGGGAATATTGGAATGTAAATATTTCTATTATTAGTCTGTGAGCCCTTTAATATATATTGCACTGTTATTTTTAGAATAGACTTTAAATCTTGCAGTGGAATGCATAGACAATTTTTATCCTAAGTGTTATGGTTTGAATGACAGAAGTCCTTGAATACTTGGTCTTCAGTTAGTGATGATGTTTGGTGATGTTATAGAATTTTTATAGGGTGAAGCCTTGCTGGAGGATAAATGGCACTGGGAGTGGGGGTGGTGGGAGACCTTGATAGATTATTAACTCATTCTACTTCCTGTTCTCTCTCTCTTCCTCTCTCTGTTCTTTTATCTGGAACAAATATGGTCTGCCAGCTTCCTGTCTTCCCCACGGTCTAAAACTTCTTCCCCAAGAGCCTTCTGGAACTGTAAGCCAACATAAACTCCTCCTTCCGTTGATTTTGGTTGTGATATTTTATCACAGTAGCAGACAAGAAATAATATACTCAGTATTTTTTTTCCCCGAAGGCTGTTCTTTATTTTACAGCAAACCTGGAAGTTTGGAAGCTAGAGATGTACTATGTTGTCCCACTCATGGAACTGAACACCTACTAGGTGCTTTACAGTGTGTAAAGAGATGCTTATGAATGCATGAATGTATGAACTCACTGGAGAAGACAGTGAGTCATGAAAGGATGATTATATATGACATGATATTCACAATGTATAATATAATAAAAACGGAAGTGCGCCACAGCTTAGTTACACACAATAGTTAACCACGGACATGTTTTAACAGGAAGGTGCTACAGAAGACTGTAAAAGTCATCTCAGGATCAACCCAGGCCAAGAGGTCATGCATGAGTAGGACTCATCAAATAAAAAACTTGGAAGCTTCTGGAGTAGAAAGCTCCACGAACCAAAAAGGCACATGTAAAGCTCTAAATCATGAGGGACATTTGGCACGTTTGAAAAACCGAAAGAAACACTGTTCAAGTTTCAAGAACACTGGGTATAATGATTGACCATTAGCAGTCTGGGCTACATCGTGGGTCCCTGCTAAGACAGAGAAAGGGAAGCTCTGTCTGAGTCTACTTCACTTCTCTGTCCTTGCATCTCTTATTTTCTTTTGAATAGGTTTCCCCTCTTACTGATAATCCCTTTCATTGTACATCTGTGCAGAGTGAAAATACTTAATGGTTCTTATTTTTGTGGCATTTACGGCAACTTTGCAGAAAAACACAGAACTAGAAGTTAGGCTTTTAAATTAAGATCGATGTATATATTCATAATCATATATGTGTATATACATTCATAATTTTATATATACCTAATTGATAATATAAACATTGGTTTTCTTCAGCTTTCAAATATGCTTCATTAGTAGTACCAGGCCTTCAAAATAAAGTTCAGTTTCCTTAGAGTTTTGAAGGCCTTTACTCATGCTGCCCAGCTTTCTATACTGTGACTGAGGAGTCTCACAATATTGCTTTTTCTGATTCCTATTGATATTCCCTCCTTCTGAAAAATTTCAGAGTTTCTTGTTCATGGTATATTGAAAAGTTATAAATGCTATACATTTAAAATGTGTTCTCTGATAGTTCTTGTTTGTAGCAATCTCTTCTTATTCCCTAGACACAATTATTCTCCCAAGTCTCTGGATAAAATTTTCTGAGATTCTTTTAATTTGGAGTTTATGATGTTTTTATTTTATTTTAAACACCAGATAAATTATTCAGTAATGATATGGTTATAAAACCAACGATTCATTTTACAATGACAAAATGGGAGCAAGAATTCCATCATAACAACATGAATACATCCACTGACATATACTTCAAAGGAATGCGTGAGAATTTTAAATCATAAGCATTGAAAACCTCTGTTACTAGATCTATGGGAAATAAATAAATAAATAAATAAATCAGCAGAAAAAGAAAAACAGCCTAAGAAAATGTAAAAATACTTTGAGAAAGGCAAAGACCCATCATAGTTGAATGAGGATTGCTCCTCCTCTCTTCCTTTTTGCCTCTTCCTTTCCAGAAGAGACTCAACTCTTGGCTTCTGTGGTTACAAGTAAAAATTCTTTTTGACCCAGTTTCTAGCCAGAGAACCTATGAATAGGTGGGTAGGGATTCAGTCCTGACTTATGGGGCGAGCTAACTATTTCTGAGGCTTAGGGAGGATGGGTCAAAGCAGAAGGCACTTCACATTTTCTTCTATGCCAATGCAGGAAATGAAAAATCACATTTGATATGCACTCTGAGAGTACTGAAGACCTGAATGGCTTTCCCCTGGCTTGTGAGACAATGGATCTGTGTTGGGAGAGACAAGTCAATAACTTAGGCTACAGTTGGGTCTCTTTGTCAGTGGAGTGCTTACTTCTTATATTCAGGGGATCATTCAGAGGCAACAGACAGACAGACAAACAAAAAGACAAACTGCTCCTATGTCTCTATCCTTAACATTTTATTTTTTGGTTCAAATATTTTGTTAGGTATAATATGCAAACTACCATCTGAATAGCACTGGATCTTTTCCTGAATGAACGATGGATTGTAACTTCTAGACTTCCAAATTATGAGAAATAATTGTCTAGTTTTAAGCCAACTACCTTATAGAATATTCTGACATGATTTCCTGAATTAACAAAACACTGAAATTTATAGGGTGTTAAACAGGGAAGAGTAAGTATATAAATGTCTAATTTAGAAGTGGAGAAAGATCTCAAATTAATTGTCAAACTTTACATCTTAATAAACTGAACAAAAAATGATCCAATCAGTAAGCAAGGAAGAAGGGAAGGAACTTAGAAAAAAGAAAGAAGGAAATAACACCATTTAGGGCAATAACAATACAAAGGAAATATAAAATCAAGGGGGGGGGGGGGGGGGGGGGGGGGGGGGGGGGGGGGGGGGGGAGAGAGAGAGAGAGAGAGAGAGAGAGAGAGAGAGAGGACAGAGGGAGAGGGAATAATTAGTGCAATAATAATTAGTGTTATGCTCAACCAAGGGATGAATAAAGAAACTATATTCTGAAAACTACAAAGCCTGAATTAAGTAATGCAAAACTAAAAGTGATACTCCAGTTGACAAGCTAAGGTGTTATGATATTACCCAACTCATTCAACACAGTCCATACCACAATCTAAGGTTGATTCTCTGTGGAGATTGGCAAACTGAAGTTGAAATCCATATAGAATTTCAGAAAAGTAAAAACAGTTTTGATAAAGGATGAATTAAAACGACTCTCAGTTTTCTTATTTCAAGATACCATATGATAGAAAGGCAGTCGAGGGAGCGTGGTTCTGCCACCAAAACGGACATGTGTGTGGACAGGATAACGTTGCACATAAAGAATTGCATGTTATCTGTCAAGAGACTGAAAGCTAAATATGTTCTGTTTTAATTTTGTGAATGGTTCTATGATAATTCACCACCAAGTTCTGTTTTAATTTTGTGAATGATACTATGACAACTCGTCTCCCTTTTATATATTTTATTTAAAAATTAATTAGAAATTGATCTAAGACCTAATACTTTACAAGAGAATATAGGGACAAATATTCATACTTTCAGCACTCTTCCATATGAAACTCAGAGCATGAGACATGAAAGAAGAAGTCAATAAAATTGACTTTATTGAACCAAAAAATAATTGAGCTTCGCAGGGAACCAGCAAGAAAGCAAAAAGACAACCTATTCAATGGGACAATACAGCAATTTACTTTGTAAGAATTTTTATCATCTATCTATCTATCTATCTATCTATCTATCTATCTATCTATCTATCATCTATTTACCTACCTACCTAGCATCTATTTATCTATCTGTATTTCTTCCATTTTTCTATTTTCTCATCTATCTATCTATCTATCTATCTATCTATCTATCTATCTACTATCTACCTACCTACCTATTTACCTATCTATCCACCTGTACATGCATATCTTACAACTCATTAATAAAATACAAATAACATATCATATGTTTTACTACCAATGAATCATATATCTACTATGTTTTGCAATCCAATGATGGAAGATAAATTATTTGTCATGTATCACCTCTTATAACTCAAAAACAACAACAATGATAAGTAAAAAGTATTCAAAATAAGTTAATGATCCAAATATGCATTCCTCTGAGAAAACTATAGAAATTGATGGTAGGTTAAAAATTAAATGGTCAGAGAGATGCTGATCAAAATCATGATGAATCAATATTATATGCTTCAAGCCAGTTTACATACTCTAAGGCTAATGGCTAGCCAACATAAAAATGACAGATGAAAACAGGTATTAGAGAGTTTTTCTTGACAATATATGACAGCATCTCTAGATTCAGGAATACATCATATAATTTAGAAAAAAAAACAGATACTAAAATCCATTACCTGAACATAATAACTGGCAATTGAGTAGAGATATGACTCAAGCTTTTAAAACAAAAAGAATTCTCAAGACGTTTGCTATTCAGGATTATGCAAATATTCCCAGAGATGAACAAAAAAGTATAACACTGGGACCTTATGATAGTTATTTTAAAACCATCAAGAAAGGCTGAAAAGATTTCTCAAACTATTTGGAGAACTGGCTGCTCTTTCAGAGGACCCAGGTTCAGTTCACAACATCCACATTGCAGCTTACAACCATCTGTAATTTCAGTTCCAGGGTATATGAACTGGCATCTCTGGTCACCAGGCACATAGGTTATCTCCACATATACATGCAGGCAAATACTCATACTCCTTAAGAAACAAACAAACAAACAAACAAACAGCAACAGTTTAAGGTAAAGCTGATTATGTAGAGGGAAGAAAAAAGACTTGGCTCCTACTGGCTGCTGAATCATGTGTTAACTAATGACATTATCTTTGATATTGTACTTTCAAAAATGATATGCATAATAGAATTCCAGTTAATTTTGTTAATGGTCATGTATTATTCCGTGGGGAAGAGACAAGCAGAGCCCTGGAGTTTGCTGATAAGTCAGCCTAGCTCCATTGAAGAGCTTCAGAGTCAGTCATCAGAGAGAGGCTGAGTCAAAACACACACTGGAGAAGGGTTGACTCTGGACAATATATACATGTGTACACGTGCATCCACACGTACACAAATATGTACATATATTGATACAAATGTATGCACATGCAAATACACACAACTCTCTTATTATATACCTTTCAGAGAAGGAAAGGCTGTGTTAATTCATAATTCTCTCTTCTTCATATTGAAACGGGTCTGTTACATAGCCTAATCTGGCCTTTGACTCACCATGTAGATCATGCCTACTTCTGCCTCAACTTCCAAAGTTCTGGGATAAGAGATCTAGAACACTACACCTGGCCTTTAATTCTAAGTTCTGAAAACAATATTAATGAAACTGCGAAAATTTAGTTGAATGTTTTATTAAGTAATCATTGGAAATGTTTATTCGTCTACCAACTGTTAATTCCTTGAGATAAGGGTTGGAACCTGCTGATGAGATTCAGCCCAGTATACCAGATCCAGCATTAGAGATCTACCACAATGTGCCTATAAAGCTGTTGAATGATACAACTGAAAAAGAAAGTTGGGAAAATGACTTAGACTTGACTGTCAGAACAAGGAGATGAAGGGGCTGAGCATGTGTTCTGTTAGACACACAACATACTTTGCTACTAACAAACCCATAGGGCACTGACCTCTATATTGTACTGATAGAGACATCAAACCTCAGGAAAATTAATTCACTTGCCTATCTTCGTATGCCAAGTGACAACATGATTGGATTGTCCTACAGGTTTAAATGCATTGGAATTCTGGTGACCTCTGGTGTGCATACCTAAGACAAAACACTCTGGTACAGGTTGATGCTTCTATAGCTGTTTTTCTGTCTATCCTTCCAAGTATACATGAAAATCCGACACAATTCCAACAGGAAGGCAATTATTTTTCCCTCTGGGGAGTGGATATTGAGGCTAATCATACGAATGAATTCCAAAGGTCAAACGGGAGAGTGAACGTGGGAAAGTTGCCAAGAACATTTTTAAAAACTCTAGTGAGAAAGCTTTCTCTTATTTTATACTTAGTAAGAGATTAAGCCAGGGTAATGTCTAAAGCAAACATTTTGGCATTAGAAAAGGCAAATAAATTAATGTAATAGAATAGAGACTAAAAATAGATCTGGAAGTATATAGAATAGTCATGTGATAAATTGTGCCTCTTAAAATTACTGGTAAAATATGTTTACCTTAGATAATGTTGAAAATATTGGTCATAAATCTAAAACATGTAGTAAAATTTTATATATCTAATACTTCATAGAAATATTTTAGATGACTTAACATTTAAGTGGGAAAATGCACAGATAGAAAACATATAATATACTATTATTTTATTATCTTAGCTAAAAGGTTTTTTTCTTACATAACTCTGTGTTCATCTACTTATGCACAAACCTGTATATTATCTGTTTTACATATGTATTTATGATTGAATTAGTGGGAGATTGGTATTTGTGTGTGTTGGCTGCATGCCTTAAATATATTTTTTCAAATAAAGAAAATTGGCAGTGTTTGTCTGTGAGAAAATAGTGTGTTTGTATATGTGCATGAAAAATGAGCACCCTTTTGTATTGAAGTAGTATTTCCAGTCAACTGCAAAAAAAAAAGAATAAATGGGTACACCATCACCATACTGTCCTGTCTCTGAGAGGCACCTGCTCTGCACGTCTTTGTCCTCCATGCTTGTGCTGCTATGTCAGCTGACCCAAATAGTTTCCAAAGACACTGGGATTCTCCAGGGTAGAAGATAAAAATAGGTTTTCCAGATAAACCATGGGACTGTTTCTTTACCTTTGTAGCTTTTTATACTGTTTACACAACTTTTTCTGTTCTCTCTCTGTCTCTATTCCCTCTCCTTCCTCTAAGGTGGCCCTTGGAGACACAGATGCCATGTTTTTAAGCTCAGAAGTGTGGGACTAAGAAGGTATACTTTACATAAAACATCTCTGGAATGTAAGTCTGAAGTCTGGATGGAGTGTACCACCTCTGAAAGATTCAGGTATTCTTAGAATTTCTGGACTACAGGAGTGAGAGACAAGGAACAAGCGGTCGTCAAAGACAAATGTCTTTCCAGTCTGATTGAGACAGTTTACAAAAACAAAAAGTGATAATTCTCAAATATAATGCTTTATCTAAAAGGAGGTTTGATCTTTTGGAGAGAGCGTCAATGAAGCCAAACTGTAGAGGTTCCCTGAGAGCAACTTTGAAAACCTTCCGACTCCCTGGGGTGGGAGTTACAGACTCTGTTCTGTCCCATCAACTTTTGTTCCTTCTCAAGTGTGCTGCCTTTCTTATGTCTGTTGACTCCTAGGAGTGGGTATCCAAAAGCCAATTAGAAACCAAAGGGGGCAGATAAAAGAAAAATCAGAATTTTCTTAAACTTTTCTGAAGCTAGATAATGTCAATTACTAAGACCTATCCTTTCCCAAGAGGGAAAAACTAAGAGACAAGAAGGAAGGTTTCCTTTACCAAGATGGAAGAATTCTTGTCAGCTTCTCTGTGAGCCCCTTTTACTGAGTGGGTGTCTTCTTCACAGTCCTCAAAGCCGGTGAGCTGATGCCTTCCATGTGTCTGTTCATCTTGCTGACTGCAGGTTCAGGGCCTTCATGACTGGTGATAAACATGCTGGTTGTCTATCAGCATCGGGAACATTTCCCACTGTTGATTTTATCGGAAGTCTCATGCCCCGATAGATGCTATATATTTTCCCCCATCTTTGGGAAAGACAGTTTTACAACGTGACAGGGATTTGTATTACAAAGTTCTTCCATCCACACCCTAAATTCTCTATGCTTGAGATAAGCCCAGCTCATCTCAGTTTTGATTTTATTTTAGAAGAACCTCTTCTCCCCATTTATTGAAGAAACATATTGGAAAATGTCCACATGTTAAACCTAAACTGTCCTTTTTCTGCCTGCCATGCTGGCTCATTTCCAAGGAGCCATATGAGGAACCCAAACATAGTCATAGTGCCTGGCCATTATGCTTTCTTATAAAATCTAAGCATACCCAGGCTGTTTTAATGGGAACACAGCAGCTCATGTGAATACCATTAGAAAAACAATAAACCCTCCCTACATCCCTTTCACTCTTACACTACTAAATAAGACCAGGCCTTGACTGAAGCTCTGGCAATTCTGTCTGAGAGCAAAGCAAGTAAGGCCAGTTCAAATGAAGCAAAGATTTCAACTCCTAAAGACCTTCTAGTCTGCAATAATAGCAGTGGTCAAAAGCAGGATAGTACTGGGAGGAAAAGGGAGAAAAGTTGAATGTGAACAACACCAGTGTGGAGGTTGACCCAAAGTCTTAGTAACTAAAAAAAAACAAATTCGACTTCTAAATGATCCTGCTCTCTTCCCCTCTGCAATTAGAAAGTTGTATTTCAAGACTATTTATTCGTTTCTTCATGCTTTTCCCTGCTGTTGGAACTCCAGCTGCTTAGAGGAGAAGCCAAGAGACTAAACTCCCCAAGGAACAGCTTGAAGATACTTTCTGGTTCTCCATAACAGACCTTGGATTGATCTCCAGGGAGATCTGGGATGTTTTAATGTGAGAGTAGAGAGATTTAGATCTTGCCACTGTATGTCATGTGTGACTGAGAACACGGACACAGCATCCTGGGGAAGTACATGCGTGTGAAAGGATATTTGATACTTTGTGGCTGGGAGGAAGGGAGGAAGTACAAAATGGTTCAATCAGAGCATACGATGGACTGGTTTCATACAGAGGAGGCTGGAGATATCAGGAGTAAATTCTTGTTAAGATACTCTAGCAGCGGAGGAACAGAAGAGGAATGTGTCTCCACCCACTTGCTGCCGCAGGGTGAGCATGAAGATCACAGGCTTTGCAGCCAGAAAGACAAGATCTATGTAACTCTCAAGGTTATGAATGGCCCTGAGCCGTGGTTACCACGGTAGAGAACAGAAATTGAGAATAGGGTGGATGTTGTCTAAGGCCACAGAGTTTGGAGTGTCCAAGGCAGCTGTGTGAGACTTATTTGGAAGGTGATAGAACATTTATCTGTGCTATGTGCACGGAGTGAGTTTCGTGTTCCATTCCCGGAAGTTACTTTGTATTAGGAATCAAAGTCCAGTTGGGTCTTTTACTTTACTAGCTGTCTTTGTAACTCTCAAGCTGAGCAGTTCCCACAGATTTGAGACCAGCATGCTTTGGCCCATTGTAACTTTTCCCATGCTTCAGGGCCCAAGAGACATTAAACCTGCACTTGATGGAGTTGTTTATCCTGCGTTTTCCCTGGACACATACTGAATAAAGAAATTCTAAGATGAGTGTTCATGGTCTATTTGTTCTATTTCCCTACCACACCCACCACCGTATTTTATTTAAATTATGTAAGTCAGCTCCAAAACATGATTTTTTTTTCTTTTTTTTATACACTATGTTTCTATTGACTTTTAAAACCAATCTGATCATTCAAAGAGCTGCCAAGCCCAGCCCAGGAGGAATAAAGAAACAAAAGCCAGTTTTTCAGTGGGGGAGGGTGGATATCCATGCTGCAGCCTGGGAGAGCATTTCTCCAGGTGTGACACTATTAAAGTCATATTTCACCCTAACAGAGAAGTACTAGAAGACAGCTGGGGGGAAGGTGGCCCCTCCTGACTATCCAACTGCATTTGGGCTAATAAAAGACCACTTAGCTATGAAGGCTCATTACAATTAAATTGTCTCTAAACAGTTGCTTGTTCAGTAAACTTCAAGAACGGAACAGCTGGAGCACACATAGGTGGGGAACCTGGGGTCTCTTCTGCTCCTGGAGCCAGCAGTGGGTTGTAATTCCTTTTGCAGGGAGGTGCTGCCAACTGTTCTCCAAGTTCGGCTCCAGCAAAGGACTCCAGCCATGGCCCAGGACACCCTCATGCCATCCTAATCTACTTTGGTTTTAAGGTAAAGTTAGCCTTGTGAAGTGGTTTTTGGAGATGTTTATTGCCTTTTGAATTCATTACAATCATTTATAGAATGAAGATAACCTGCTGGCTTTTATTTTTTATTGTGACATTTAATAATTTTGGAATATATATGTATACCTGTCCAATAATGAGCCTGATCACAATAGCAGAATATGTAGTATCAGAATTTTTCTAGTTACTGCAACCTGCATCCCGGAAAACCACTGATCTGCCGTCCCATTTATACCTTGTGTTTTACTAACACATCTTTTATAAGCCTCACATTACATCATTATTCTTCAGCAGCTAATTAAAATGTTTACACAAGTAGCTCAGATGAACAATGTTCATTGCTTTGGGTATATCTACACATCCATACAGTGCTGTTTTTCAATTGGATTTAAAGATTTTCTTACTGTGTCTTGTAGCTCTGGTCTCCCGGCTGATACATTATTTCAACTTTAGTGGGTCATTGTTTTTACTGGGTTAAGGAAATGGAACTGAGAATATGGGGCAAAAGAGAAGTTTAGATTTCCCAGAGACAGATGGAGGGAGGAAAAGAGGGAAGGAAGGAAAGAAGGGAAGGAATGAGGGAGGGAGGGAAGGAAGGGAGGGAGGAAGGGAAAGAAGAGAGAGAAGGAGGGGAAAAGAAAGGGAAAGAAGAGAGAGGGAGAGCAGGAAAGGGGAAGGGAGAGGGTGGAGTTAACAGCCTAGACTCTCCAAAATATTGGGCAAAATATGTAGTACATATATTTAAATATATTTCTATTGACTTCTTATCATCATTGTTTTTATTCCGATTCAAACTGTAATTCGAATTATTTTTCTCTTTGTATGTAATGTATCTTTTTTTTTTTTTTACTTTGGCTTATTTAAAAATATTTCCATTGTCTTTGGATGATGGCTTCGTCTGTGTGATCTGTTGTGTTATGAATATCATCAGGTGGGTCTCTGCGGGACCCAATGAACTTCCTAATTCTTTAAATTTTTGTCTTTCTTCTTCTCTATGAACTTCAGAACCACCAGCTCCTGGAGGATTTTCTGTACATACTGTCTCTTTCGCCTGTCCTTTCAGATTCCACATATTTATATTCTGAATATTTAATATTGCCTTATCATTTCTAAATTGACTCTGATTCTTTTTTTCCCTGTTCCTCAGATGGCCTTCTTCATTATTTGTTTCATACCATCTATTAATTTCTAAATTTTTTGAATATTGTATTTAATTCTAAAGGCATTCTGAACACCATATTGTAGAGTTTCTGGATTATGAGACTTTTCCCTGAAGATTTTTAAAGCTTTTACTTAGCAAGTCATTAATCAGAAGACTAGACTGTCAAATGTGTGTGTGTGTGGAGGAACGGAAGTGTCTCTCAAGTTCTTTTATGGTAAGCTGAGTTTCTGCTGCCTTCTCAGACAGGCACACAGGAGTGAGGCAGGGTCCTAGCAGAGTTATTGCCCAGGGTTTGGGATTATTCTTACCTGAATTTTTCTGGCCTGCTATATCCTTACTTTTCAGCACCTCCTCTCTTCCATTGCTTGATCCTTCCTTTGGATTGGGTCTGAACACAGCAGAAGTTGCATGGGTAGTTGGCAAAGCTTTCCTGACCTGGAGTGTTAACTATAACTGTCCTCAAACATAAGCAGGGAAAGTAGAAAACCAGCCACTCCAAAAGTTGCATTTGTTTCAGTTTCTGCATTCTCATGTTCTTCCCACCCCATCCTGGGTTGTTGTTTTGGTCCAACTTACCATTGGCAAGATCTTGGTTCTCTTTGGTAATTATACACGGAAAGTCTTTCAACTTATAATTTTCCATTCTTTCTTGGTTATTACAATGTAATTAAGTTATCGCTTTGTATAATGACTTTCCATTCATGAAGCCTATGCTCAGATTTTTCACATTTCTTGGCATTTTCCTTACCTTTATGTTTTTCTTTTACTCTTTCTTAAAATAAAAAAAATCTATAATTTTTAGGGTGATACAGTCCACTTTTTCCCTCCTTCTTTTAATCCTTCCTTCCTCCCTCCCTCCCTCCCTCCCTCCCTCCCTCCCTCCCTTCCTTCCTTCCATCCT
>NW_021604707.1:2325430-2336910 GCF_004785775.1 Grammomys surdaster
CCTCCCTCCCTCCCTCCCTCCCTCCCTCCCTTCCTTCCTTCCATCCTCTTCCCCCCCCCTCTCTTTCTCTTTCCTTTTGGGTGGGGGTGGGGGTCAGCATCTCATCAGGTAATCCATGCTGGATTTGAACATGTGACCTCCTTCTCCTCCTCCTCCTTCTTCCCTTTGCTGGTTACTATATTTAATTTTTTATCATGTATACTACATTTAAAAACCTCAAGTTCTTTATTAACTATACTTCCCTTATAAACAAGGCAAGGATCCTAGAACACTAACCACATGTAACTTTCCCTTGTTGATTTAAAATAGACAGCTTAATGTCATTTACATTTTTAACTGTTTCTGAACAATTTAATTTTGACTTTTACACACACACACACACACACTCACACTTACACACTTACAACACGGCTATTTATTTTTAATGCATCTTCTCACAGTCGAATGTTAATTTTTGTCAACTTGACACAAACTAGAGTCAACTGGGAAGTAGAAATGTAAATTAAAAACTTGCTTCTATAAGACTGGCTAGTAGACAAGTCTATGGGGCTTTCTCTTGATTAATGATTGATTGACTGATCCACCCACTGTGGGTGATACCACACTGGGGCATGCCTGTGTTTTATCAAAACAGCAAGCTGAGTGGGTTATGAATAGCAAGCCAGTAAGCAGCATTTCTCCATGCCTCTATCTCAGTTCTGGTCTCCAATTTCCTGCCCTGACCCTCCTCCATGACGGGCTGAAAGCTGTGAGCTGAAATAAACTCTCCTGTTTGTTCATGGTATTTACAAGGGCAATAGAGAGTAAATGAGTACACATGTGTATATATACAGTTTGAGGCTAGCTATGTATAACATATGGGTTAAAAAATAGTCTGAACTTTTTTGTTAGGATATTTTCACATTTTTTTTTTTTTTACTTTCCTTGCATATTTAGTTTACTTTTACACATCTTTGAGTACATAAATTTTTACTCTTGGTCAGGATTTAGGCTTTTGAGATTTCTTAACCTTTGTGAGTGCTTCATCTCTGTCTCTTAATTTCTCCCTGAGTTTCCAAGGGATGACCTAGTACCTCCCACCTCAGCTTCCTGACCTCTTACCTTCTTCATCAACACCTTATATGTACTCTTTGCCTTTCACTGGATTTATTAATATTTATCGTTATTTTTAACGATGATATCCTTTGCTCTATATTCTTTGAGAGCTGATTGGCTTTTGCTGATAAAATACTCTTTTAGATTCTGGAATTTCTGCTTGGTTCTTTAATACCCTGTAGACATTTTAAAAAATAGTTTAATTAATGTTTTATGGTAACTTTCAGACTTCATTTTATTTACTTAATGTGGGGCCTCCTAATTACTTGTCACATTAGGTAAGATTTCCCTGTTTAAAACACAAACATGCTTTCCTGGTCCTCAGTTCTAAGGTCTTGTGCCTCCCTCTGGGAAGCATGACTGTAATGAAGCACATTTATCTAGAATCAGCATGGTGAGGAAATGGTCCCAGAGTGGGCTTCTGAGAATGCACTTCCAGGTGCGATCCACTCTCAAGCTATAGAGATCCTCCATTTATTGTAAAATTAAGACCTTTCTTCTCTCTCCGTTCTTCTCTCATTCAGAGGAGTTAACAGGACAGATAGTGTTTGATCACGTAGCATGGTGTCTGGGCTCTCCAGAAATTGCATTAGATATACTAGCCAGAAGCTGGCCTCATAGCATGCCATCTTCCTCCTGCCCAGCTTCTTACTGAAACACAGTCAGGGTGTGTACTGGCTAGTTTTGTTCTTCAACTTGACACAAGCTAGAGGCATCAGACAGGAAAGAACTTCAGTTGAGAAAATGCCTCCAAGAGATCCAGCTGCAAGGAATTTTCTCAATTGATGATCAATGGAGGGGGGCGTCCAGCCCATTGAGGATGGTACCATACCTGGGCTGGTGGTCCTGGGCTCTACACAAAAGCAGGTTGAACAATCCATGTTTATCAAGCCAGTATGCCCCCTCCCCACTCCAAGGCTCCTCTTCTGCATGGCTCAATCAGATCCTACCTCCAGGTTCTTGCCATGTTTGGGTTCCTGTCTTGACTTTCTTCAATGATGAGCATGTTACAGAGTTATAAACCAAACAAATTCATTTCACTGCAGGACTAGAAAGCCTAAGACAGGGTGGTTCACAGATTACTATGGAAGTCACATGTATTTGGAAGAATGCCAAACTTAATCAGTACTTGATTGATGACAGTCAGAGAGGGAGGATTGTGCTCGAAGAAAATGGACTAGAGAGATAGTCATGCTCTGGCATTTCCTCCAGGGCCAAGCACTGTCTGAATGAGAGAGAGGAAAAAAGGCAACATCAGCAAGAAAGATAGGAGGACACTTCCTCAGTCAGAATCTTACTTTCTAGAAATCTCTCTCAAATCAGCATTCACTTTAATCAGAGGATGATGGTGTTTTGATTGCCCCTTTATCCACTTACAGTTTCCTAGCTACTCAACAACTGAGCACGGAGCGTGATCTTTTATGCTGTAATCTACACGAACCAGAACAGAACTCTCCAGGCTGCTTGGAGACATTCTTATCTTGGAGTCCAAAGAATAATGATGTTCTTATGTTTAAAAATACAAAATATGATGCCCTCCAAGAAACGCTGTCATATTTTTAGGTCATAAGCACGAGAAATAATCTCCCACAATCTATAGTCTTTCTGTAGCTGTAAATGGGTTCTTGCTATGCTATTGAAGTACCAGATATTCTTACAAGACGTCTTAGGATATAAATTCTGCATATTTTCCTGAGAATCATCTCAGTCTCTGTGTACACTAATCTGAGTGGTGATGGAAGAGAAGGGGATAGATTTTATAAAGTACTTTTTGGAGAGGTAAGAAAATTTATGACACAATAGACTGAACGCCAAAACTGTGTTAGTCAGAATTTCACTGCTTTTAGCAAACACATCAGATGATAAACTTGTAAAGGTATCAGGCAGGCTGGTGAGTAGCTATGCAGGAAAAGGTACTCAATGACAAGCCTGATGACCTGACTTAGACTTCTGGAGCCCACATGATAGAAATAGATCATTTCTCATGAGTTGTCCCTTGACCTCCATATGTGCAAGCATGTGCAAGTGCACACATGTGCCTAGGTACAGAACAAAAGTTATTCAAAAAGAACAAAAGGCTATTTTTTTCCTTATAATTTTGTTAGCTCGGGCACAACACTGATTTCCAATTTCCCAGTCCCACTTACCCTATTCACCGCTGTATCAATGCAGCATTATGGAGATAGTACCTCCAAAACCTCTTACCTCTTGGCTAAGTAATAAAAAGAGAAAGAAAGGAAAGTGGTCAAGTTCCTTCTAATCCCTTTAGAAAATATATCTCCAGCCAAAGACCTCCCACCAGGTCCTATCCTTAAATCTTCCCTGAAGTATTGTATTGTCAAGGGCCAAGGACCAAGCCTCTAGAATACTGTCATTCAGGGAGACATTGCATATACAAATCAGAGAAAGTTTATTTCTTTAAGGTTCTGAAATGCTGTGAGGATGGATAATGTAGCCAGAAGACACTTTGACCCACTGGGTTGCAAACATTATTTGTGTTATGTGTGCTATGATGTGATGCTTTAGGGGCAAAATGTAGGTGTCATACCTTGAGAAAGATATCTAAGAAGTATCTCTGAATGGATGTGATCATGTGATTTGGACTCTGGTTACTCCAGGTATAAGAGGTAATACTCTAGATCATAAAATAAAAAAGATCTATAATAGGCTTTGATGAAGAAAGAGGTGCATTAATATTTTTTAGTATATGCTTTGAAACAGTGAAACAAAGTTATGAACATCTTTTTGAATTTTTGGAAACAATTCCTTAACAGGTTCAAAGGAGATAACTCATAATTGGTATCAGATGCCATTTAAAAAATAATCTAGTGTTCTTAGTAACATTTATTGAATAATACTTTGTATGATGTCAATGATTTATTTCAAGGTACATTACTGAAATAAATACTGAAAGAAAAAAATATTTGAAGCTAAAGAGATAGCTTAGTGGGTGATAGCTCGCTGTGCAAGCATGGAGATTGGAATTCAGACTTTCAGCACTCACATGAATGCTGGGTGGGTTTGGTGGCTCTCCTGTAATCCCTTTGATAGGGAGACTGAGACTGGGGATCCCCAGATCAAGCAAATAAATTTTGTGCTTAGTTGTGTTAAAGTGAGAGACCTTGTTTCAATACAGAGAGTGACTGAGCAAGATATCTGATGTCAACTTCTGGCCTCTTCACACAGGTACACACATGTACATATGCGCCCATGTGCATGTGAACATACATATACACAAACCACACACACACACACACAAACATATGTGTTTGCATGAACACACAGAAAATTATAAAATAAATATTCAATTAATAGAAGAATGGAGCAACCGTGTGTTGATGATTAAGGAATAAAAACCCCTCTAAATATCAGATGCAGTAGATCCGGGACAGGGCTTCTGCTTGTGGGTTTAAGTAGTGAACCCAAAGAAGAGGGGACCTTAGTTCAGAATAAGTGCTGGATCCCATCTCGTAAATTTGCAGTATTTCTCATATTTCTTGACTGCTCCTCTATTAGTAATGTCTGTGGTCAAATCAAAACTGTGACATCCTACTCTACAGGGTTCAGAATGTGGTTCTGACTCAGCTACTGCACTCTGAAATGCAGCTGCCTTAGTTACTAGTCTCATGTCTCAAGCATCTTGGGCAAGAATTAGTCTTCCACTGCTTCTGTTGCCTTATCTATAAATGGGGAAGGAGATAATATCTAGTCACAGTGGATAATTCTTGAAAGAATTAATAAAACAATCCCAATAAATCACCAAGAGTGTTGTCTGGTGACTCATCAGCATACAGTGTTAAGTATCATCAGCATGATTGGGAATGTTTCAAAACATTTTTGTTTCACAAATGAACACAACTTTATGGCCATAGGTATATTAATATGTCAAGATAAATTTTTAAAGAAAAAAATTCTTCTTCATTAAGCCTTGATTTGGGGACAAGTTCAATATAGTGAAAGTTGATTGAAAACAGTCAAAGGCTCTCCTAAACAATTAGTGAGAGTGAATACAAGAGAATCCTTTGGGACATATCCATGAGCCAGCCTTGAAATTCTTTCCAGGCTGGGGATTCAAGAACGATGTTTTCTACTTGTGCCCACTGGGTTCACAAGGGAGGAAATGGGGTGAGAAGATATGACATTGTGCCACTAGCAATAGCCTTAGGAATAACATCTGTTCCAGAAAGAGAATGACTGATCAGTCATGAACTCTTAGGAGGAATAAACACAGAGCCCAAGTACATTAGCCCTCTCTATGCCTGCCCAATCAGACTCTCAAAAATAAACAGTTTATACATTCAAAGTAACCCAAGAAGGCCCCCTCACCAATTATTTTATAAGTATTTCTTGGAACACAAACACATGTCTCTGCTCCTTTGTCTGTGGCAGCCCCTCATCTGCCAATAGCTGTTAAAGTGGGATGTTATCCTGCTATCCCAGAGGCTCAAGGATTGGAGCTATTTGGGAAGCAGACACTGTCTTTATGTTTGCCACCCACTGGCAAAGTACTAGCATCTTCCATTTCTCCATGAAAGCTTCATACCTACGCACCTACTCAAGGTTTCTAACTGACAAGACATTTGAGTGTGTGTGTCCAGCGTGTAGTTGAAGACAGCCTGGTGTCCCTAACCCTTGAAATCTTTCTATATGCTTTCCCATGAGAACTATGAAAGTATTCACCACTAATGCATGGTTGCATGAATGCTGTGAAGTTAGGATTAACTCATCTATGAGCTATGGTGGATATTAACACCTTTCTATGACACCAGAACCCAGCACTGCAGGTCAACATACAGCATGTCTCTGAAACCCCAGAGTCCCATTCAGTGTCTCTCTTTTTCCTATGCAGTGAGGATGTCATGTGAGAACAGGTAACATGTTTTTTATAGTTGTCATATGCTAGCCATGACACGAAGAAATTCTTGACCACCATGACCAGTTTTGATAAGGAACTATACTATGTTTCATGGATGAAATAGGGAAATACAAATCTACTTTACTGAACAAACCATCCATGTTCACTTAACGAAAATGATGACTCTAACATTCACTCGATTCTCTTTTAAAGTATATGCATTATATTGGTGCTCTAAAATGTCAGCAATCTTTCTTTCCCATTCATTTCAAGTTCTCTAAGCTTTCCATAGCCAGTAGTAGGCACACTGCTTTTTTTCCCTTAAGAATATATATATATATATGTACATATACATATATATATATAATGTGAAAACTTTTTCCTTGAAAGACCTCAACAAGAATCCATTTCTCCTTCAAGGTTATGCTTTGTTGGTTAAGAGACCCTTCTCTGGGTTGGAGAGACAATCTTGGGTTAAGAGCACCGTGATCAGAGGTCATAGGTTCCTTCCCCAGCACCCACACTGTGGTTAACAACTGTCTGTAACTCCAGTCCCAGGGAATCTGATGCTATCTTCTGGTGTCTGTGGACACTGCATGCACACAGTGCAAAAACCATACATTAGGGTAAATAACACATAAAAATAAACAAAACAAAATCTAAAAATAATAGACATCTTTATTGACTCTTCAATTTGAATGAATTCTGGCAAGAGATATCTCAAACCCCAACAGACCCTAAAATAGAACAGCCAATGTTCTTCTTGTCCTATGAAAACTGTTGTAATCTTTACCTTCTTAATCAACTGGCAGCAAAGTAAGGTGAATCAAAACAGGGGATTTGTGTTAAGGGCTAGGTAACTATTACCTATCTAGCCTGCCATTTTGCGCTGTTACTAATGATATAAGGAAACTTTCTCATGAGCTGTTATTAGGAAACTTTCTCATGCTCTATTTGATTGCAGATTTTGTTATGTTCTGTGCTTTGATGTTCTTGGAAACCAATCACATTAGAATTCAATTAGAATTGTTTTGTATAGATAGCCACAATAAGCTTGGATCCAAACCAACCATCAGACAGCACTTCCTCCACCTATGTATAAACTTTTACGGTTTTTCCTTTTATAAGCTGCCCCTGGGAAGGACCCCAACATACAAGAGAAACTTGCACCAATATAAGAAACTATTTAGAATAAGACTTCCATTTTGACTAGGGCTATAATAAAATTTAAGTTGCCAAGACCTCCCCAGGAACTGATATCCTACTTAACATACAGAGACATGTATGTGGGAACTGACATCCCAGTTGGCAACTTAAGACATGAATGTTAGACAAGGCAAATCTCCTGCCACAGTTAAATATCTCAACCTATGGGAACATGATAAGTGTAAAACAAAGACATGTTCCTAAGGAAATCCCCTATCCCTAAATCCTGATTGATGAAATAACTTGGAACAGATGTTTGTGGATTTTGAAGCTTAAAAGATATGAAGTATCTTGGCTCAGGGTCACAGCTAGCTCCCAAGTCTTTCCTACGGCCTTGATCAATCAGTCCTGGGGCAAATGTTCAATAAACTATCCCTGTCTCACAGAGATCAGTGTTCCTGTGGTTTGTGAGGTGATTCCTGGTTTCCAGCAGTTGGAAGATGGCTCAGTAGTTAAGAGTATTGGCTCCTCTTCCAGAGAACCCAGGTTTCATTCCCAGCACTCATATGCATTTAACACATGCCTTTAACTCTAGTTAGAGGGGATCTGATGCCTTCTGGTGGCCATTTATGGCAATGCATGTATTTATCATTGTGATATAATTCCTGGCAAAACCAACATAAGGAAGTAAGAGATCTTGGTGCACAGTTGAGCCCTAGCTGTGAAAAGCCTGGTCATTCTGCTCTCACAGCCAAGGAGAAGAGAAAAATGAATTCCTTTGTGCTCCTTGCTTCTATTTTGTTTAGGGCAGTGGTCTGTAGAATGTGCTGTCTGTGTTCATTCAAGCTGCATCTTTTCACCTCAGTTAAGTCTTCCTGGAAACAGCTTAAAAGACACACTAAGATATGTGTTTCCAAAGTGATTTTAAATCCAGCCAAGTAGATAATGAGGATTGACAATCACAATCCTGTTGCCTGTTAATCTGACACCCAAACACATCACTTTTCAAACATAACATTGTTCTTCTATGCTCTAAAAAGCTCCTGTTCATTTCCTAAAGTAAAATGTATTTAGTCTAAAATTTCCAAAGTCTTAACAGTTCTAAACTTGTTCAAAAAGTGTAAATGTAGAGTCTTGAGAATCAGACCATCTCTTAGCTGTGAAGGCCCATGAAATATAAAACACAATTCTATGCTGCCAATATACAATGGCACAGAAATGAAATTTTCCATTACAAAATGGAGGAATAAGAACATATCAAGAAAAGGTTGGGCTAAAGCAAGACTAAAACCCAATAGGGCAAACTAATCCTGTAATTTCCTGTCTACCATCTGGGCATCTGAGGCTTGTGATGGGTTAATTTGCCTTGGGCATTATAGACCATCCAGCTATTCTCCATATAGTCCATGTGACCAATGTCTTTGAGTGGGTACAATCCATGTGGCTTTTCTTAGTAGATGCCACATGGTCTTGTTATTTCCAAAATCATTGATTTTCTGTCTCAATGTAGTTTTCATCTTTCCAGCTTTGTATATTGCCTGTTTGCGGTCCTTCAGAGAAAATTTACCCTGTTATACACTGCCTGGCTGTTATGACTTTTGGAAACCTTGGTGCAATCTATCATAACCCTTTTATTCTTCCATCTTCAGTACCTCTAAAACAAGTGACGTGTGGGTACCACTGTGAAGTTGGCTTTAGATGTAGCCTGTCCTCCTGAACCACATTTACAGTAGCCTCTGTGTATCTTTGAGGCTGACCCTGGGGAAACACTTTCTCACAGAACCAGAGGATACCTGTGATGACATTCTCAGTTCAGGTTTTTTCCTCTAGAATGAATTTATATGCCCACAACTTGAAGGCTTTGATGGGTAGAGTGTTGCTGTCAAAACTCTTGCCTCTGCCTAGTGTAAGTGTGAGGTTAATGGCGCTAATCTCTTAAATATTACAGTTGCTTTCTTGGCTGCTCTCACCTTGATTCATGCTTTTTCTATCCAAACTCCACATTCCCCCATCTTTCTGCTATGCTTGTAGTTCACTCTCTTTACTGTTTACTCTCAATGTGAACATGTATAAGAACTGAGGAGTAATATTGCCACAGCCCAAAGGCTAAGAATTACCTCTGCCACACAAATTAATCTGTTTATATTGAGTGCATCCTCAATCAATTTAAGATATAGGCAGAATGAAGTTGGACTCTTGGATGGAATATAATATGATTGGTCTCTAGACTAGTTCTTGATAGGCTACTTATGCCTCCTTGAAATGGTAAGAGCCAGCCTAGCATCTGTAGTCCATGTAATATTTCTTGTGGTATTCTGGTCTTCCAAACTGCTGCCCAAACAACCTATTAAGTTCTACTTTTGGCACTGTAGGACATCTGTATTCCAGAGCTCCAAACTCTTCTACATTAATCCAAAAACCAGTTTCAAAAGATTATGAACTGGATGGTCAGGTTTATCAGTGCAACAGCCCCATTCCTTGGCATTAATGGCCTGTTTGAGGTACTTTTCTCACTGCTGTGTCAAATGATAAAAGCCAATTAGGGAAGGAGGGATTAATTTTGGCTCATAGTTTGAGGGTACAATTCATTATGACAGGGCCAGTATGGAAATGACAAAGGCTTAGGCTGACATTGATTTGTTACATTTGATGTTTACAAGGGGGCACACAGTGATAAATGCTGGGCCTTCAAGGGCTTTCTCTCCAAAGCCCATGAAACAGTGCCACTTACACTCAGGGCATATCATGTCACCCTAGTTAAACCTGTTGAGAAACAGCCTCATAGAGAAAGGCAGATATACTTCTATGGTGGCTCTAAATCCAGGCAAGGTGACAGTAAGAATTATCCATCATACCATGGTGACTGCCAATCTCTGGGGTTTCTTTTTATGAGAAGAAAGCACCCTTTTCTAGGATCTTATGGATTCTGAAGCTTTTGTATTCATGTTTTGAGTTCATTTAACCATAACCTATAAAACAGAGGCAATAGCTTCAAGATTATAGCCATGACACCTTTCTCTTGTTGAGGACAATCTATCTCATTTTCTCTGAGGGCCACTGTGAGCTCTTCCTGAAAGATGAGTATGAATCTATGCTTCCATGCTAGAGGACACACACCATATATCACCCATCCATTGTTTTGGAAATAAAGAGAAAAGGGGTCATTTTCTGATCTCCTACATTATTGCCCTTATAAGAAAACATCTATAGTTGTAATCAGACAATAAATTGAAGACTAAAGCAGTAGCTTGGGAACTCCCACTCTGCTGACTACCGTTGTAGAATTCAGGTAAAATTTCCAGATAAGTACTTGGACAGAGATGATCGTTAGGGCCCAGAGTGAAGAAATTAAAAATGCAGTTATAACAACCTGTACAAACGGTGAGCTCTTCATTGACTCCGGATCAGATATATGAACGAAATATATATACAAATAAAGTTATTTGTATTCATGCTGTTGCTTTAAGACCCCTGCCTTTAGTGAGAGCTTCCATTTTCCCAGAGCAGTTCAAATGAACATGGAATTGGAAACAGATGTGGGCTCTAGCGTGTTATTGCACAAGGGCGAGTGGGGCATTGGGAAGGGAAGGAGGGGGAGGTGGCAGGGACCAAGTGAAGGGACCTTCAGCAGCCCCAGGACTCTCATCACTCGAGGGGGTCTGAACTCCAAATTCCACCAGCCTGCACTCTGAAAATGAACTCTTAACAGAAAACAGATGGGAGTGGACCTGGAGCTGGAGGATGGGAAGGAGAGGGAGACAGGATGAGGAGAGTTTGGCTAGGAGAGTTAGACAGCCAGCACTTTTAAGTCAGGAGTGTAGAACATGAGTTTATTAACATTACCGGTGTAGAGAAATAGAAGTCCTCTAGGAGCTGATAGGAGCTGGGGGTGAGTCTTAGGTAAGGCACTTGCAACCTGATGTGGATGGAATCCCCCCCTTTTCTTTTCCTCTCTGGTGTGGGGGACCACTGATATTCAGAGTTTCCAAGAGCCAGGGGGATGAAGCCAGATGATTTTTTTTTCTTCTCTCCTTCTGCCTGGGAAACATCTCATTGAAATAGACCACTTGCTTTGGCAAATGCCAGTAGTCCTGATAAATCAAACTCCCTGGAATCAGCTCAGTCCTCCTGTTACTTTCCATAAGGGCTTTGTCTGAGTTGAGACATGCCAAGGAGCTTCTGCAGTCAGGGAGAGGGGACGGATCCAGAACATGGTCTGGACAATAGCACATCCTCAGTACATCCAGCCTGGGAACACGCACTAATTCACTTCTGCCTCTTGACCCTGCTTATCAGAGATTGAAAGTTTCCAGAGCTGGCTGAGCAAACCTATCTCTCTCTCTCTCTCTCTCTCTCTCTCTCTCTCTCTCTCTCTCTCTCTCTC
>NW_021604707.1:2337010-2337600 GCF_004785775.1 Grammomys surdaster
TCCCTCCCTCCCTCTTTGCAAAGCTCAACTATCTCCCCTTGGTAACCAAGGGAAAGAAGCAGACACAGAGCAGTAGATAATGTAACACTTCTTAGGCAAACAATACTTTGCAGGCTTCCTGTGGTAGGATGTGAACTCCTTGCGCTTGCATTACATGCTTGGAGAGTCTTGTTTGGCCCTTGATATGTTTGACAAGACAGTTTTATGTGTTCTTTGACAGACTCCCTCTATGTAATCATACTTGGAGAAAGAGAGATGTGGCAATGTGTGAAGACATTTTAGTTGTCCTAGTCTGGGAAGGTTTACTATAATATTTTCCTGCGGTTTGTGGCATGTTTAGCAGCATTCTTTAATCCACAGGTCACTATTCCAGACCAATGAATTATCTGGCTAGAAATATCATTTCAACATGCCTGAATAATCCTGTGACAATCTGAAGACAAAGATGCTATAACTATATTCAAAAGGCATTTTCTTTGCCTTTTTAAATTTTACTTTTTCTTTTTCATATGTGTAGATATATATTCTAATAGAATTACATAATTTCTCCTTTTCTTTCCTTTCCTTTCCTTTCCTTTCCTTTCCTTTCC
>NW_021604707.1:2337700-2361649 GCF_004785775.1 Grammomys surdaster
CTCCCCTCCCCTCCCCTCCCCTCCCCTCCCCTCCCCTCTCCTTTCCTTTCCTACTTTCCTAAAATCCCTACTTGTTTTCTTTCAAATTCATGACCTATTTTTATTAATTATTGTAGCAAACATAGTTATGTGTTTGTGTGTATATATGTGTATGTGCATATAGGTGTACATGTGTGGATATGTGTGTGTGTGTAGTTTACTAAATATATAAGAACAACCTACTCAGAGAGCATTCTTAGATACTGTTTTAGGACCATGCTTTAAAATCCTGACTTATTCCCCAAGAAAACTTGGTGGAGATGATGTAATAACAATAGTTATAGTTAGTAGTATTGTATTGTGTACCACAGACAATTTCTAGTACTTTTCACATTAGCAACTCTGTTTTCACCCAACATTTAAAAGATAGATAAGCTTATTTTTATAATTTAAAGAAGACAGATATGAGTTACTGACAGGATTAGCAGCGTGTGTGAGGCCCCAGAGTTGATAAGCCCAGGGCTCATTCTCACAGGTGCAATTGCACAAGTCCTCTTTCTTGGAAAACCAGACTGTTTGGTTCAATGATTATCTGTTGTTGTCTTACAATTTTTACAATTTTTTTCCTCGGATTTGTGTTTTGTAGTTGAATCCCAATGGAAATATAGAGGCATATGAGCAGAGTAACACAATCCAGGGTGATGTGAATAGCCTTTCCTTAAAGTTCAGTTCACATTCAGCATCAACAACATCCCAAGAACACAAAATGTCAGTGGGCACACAATGGATAGGAGTTCAGAGAAGACCACAAGGTCAGCATGACCATGCTACATTTATGACTACGAGTGGACACCTACAGTCCCATATTCTGTTTAAGTCTGAACTTGTGTCCAACCCAACACATGACATTGGCTTCTAAGAAAAGAGAATGCTCAGCTGTACTATTGTATCTACACAATTGCTGGCTAAACTCGCTAACTGCCCATGCCGTACTAATGATGAGAAGCAAGAGAACAGAGAAGAAGCCATTGTCTTCTTTTGCTTTTTCATTACTCACCAGTAAGGGAAAAGTAGAGAATATGGGGAAATATTTATTACTGAGAAATTAAGTCAAAACAGCTGAGTGTGCAGTTCCCACTGTTCAGGTAAGATAAGAATTCATACGCCTGATTAAGAAATACGACTTTCATCATTTCACTGATCGTGGTCTGCACGTGTCTTAAAGTTTACATGGTGGAGTGTAAATTCCCCAGTGAACCAGTATTAGAAAGCAGGTTTTTTGGGGGGTTGCTTTGACCATGAAGTTTCTATGCTCAACAGTAGACTAAAGCAGTTCCTGAGGATATGGGTAAGTTCCCTTGGGAGTGGTTTGTTTCTAAAACCTGCTCTTTCAGAGGGCTTTGCCTTTCATGTTTCTACCATGAGATAATATTTAGCCCAAAAGCTCTGGCCAGACACTGGTACTCTTGGACTTCTCGCCTCTAAAATCATGAACCTAATAATCATTCCTTACAGATTACAGGCTGTGGTATTATTCTATTAAGGCAACAGAAAACACTCTGCAACAGTGGATCTGCATACATATTGAATGTTCTTAAATTGCATTAAAACTGGTTTTGCATAATATACAGATGAAGGGGAAAATTCAATAACTTACAGTTTTGACCCGAATGGCATTGGATAGCAAATAAAACACCCTCACAAGAGAGACCAAGTAAGACAGAACAATGATATAAGTGTGTGCATCTTTTATGGAAATTTTACCACGACTACTGGGACAAAGAATTCTCAGTTTTCACTGAAATAGAGCCTGTAACTTGTTTATTTGTCTCCCTGGCTTTGAATGACAGAGTCACAAGCTGAATCTTACCACTGCAGGGTTTGTACCCAGCAATGAGAATATGTATTTACATCCTTAGATCCAATGCAATAAAAGCAAGGTAGACTTTAAGAAGAATTTCTCAATGTGTAACCATATGACTTCCAGGAAACAAGTTACAGTCTGAATAAAGAGTCAATGACATGTCTGCCCACAGTGACCAGCACCTAAGATGCTTGTGCAGGAATATTCTCTTGAGCCCTGGACCCTCCCTTCTGAGCTGGCCTCTAATTTGTATCTTTTGTCATCCTGTTTTCCTTTATTGATGGCTGTGATGCAGGTACAGGGAATTCTACATGGCTTATCTCCAATTAGTCTTCTCTACACCCTCACAAGCTGATTTCCTGAGTGGATCACGTTACTTGCAGGTCTTGCAGATGGAAACAGTGGCATCACTGGAATGGAGCTAGGATGACTTCGGTGGCCTATTTAGTAAGCAGAATGTCCTCCTTTCTTCCTCTCTGCTTGGTTTCTTTCCATCATATTTTCAGCTAGACATCTTTCACACACTAAGATATTATATTTGGGACATATCCAGTAAATATCACCTCTTTAGAAAGCTGAATTTTATTTTATTTTTATTTTGCAGCATATTAGCCAGACTTATGGAAGCAGCCCAGAATCTACAAGTCTAACTCAAGAAATATTGTATTCCAATAAATATAATGGGCCACTTTCCTCTGAAACAATGAGGGTTAGAAGTTTAGGGTGAAGAAATTCTTTACTAGGACATATGTTTGAGCATTTAGATGTTTTCACCCGATTGCCAATCTTATCTGGATGCAAACAGTAGGAAAATGGTTAACCTTGGCTTTGAACTCTTAAAACTCTGGGCATAAGGTATTTACTTTAATGTGTGAATATAAACACAAAAGATATTCCTAAACAAATGTGACATCATTTTATGTGTGTGCACTCCAGTGAATTATATTTACAACCTTTGGCATTACATGTAAAGCGAAGAGTAAGTTGACACAGCCTCCTTAGGAACTCTGCCTCTAGGGGATGAAGACATGGCTCAGTGGATAAGCCCAGTGCTCCTCTTACAAAGGACCAGATGGACTCCAGCATCCATGTAAGGTGGCTCACAAGTGTAACTCCAGTTCCCAGGAATACACACACACACACACACACACACACACACACACACTCAAAATAATAATAATACTAATAAAAAACAACTCTGCCTTCAGAAAACATAGGATCCTGTGAAGGTGGGAAAGGGAAAATGTTAGAGATGGTGGTACCTGTAGCCTTGGAATGATGCACTTCCTTCCACTTTTTGTGCAAAAGATGAAGAAACCTGAAGGCATGGTTATTTCTGAAGTGCAGATGTCTATGTGCCTGCCATATACAATGCTATCCCTTTGACTTTCTTTCGTTCTACCCTACCTACTTTTATTGTACAACTGACAAAAACAGAAAAGTTATTGCGGCCCGAGGACATCTACAGAACTGAGCTTAATTTTCAGCATCTCTGCTTAGTATGCGCAACCACCCACACCCCCAACACTCCCATATCCCCTCCACCTCTCACCCACATCCCCTATTCCTTATACCGCAAACCCACCCCACATACTCTCAACCCCCTCAGATTCCTCCAACTCCCCGACACTTTTAGCTTGAATATTTGGATCTCATTTCTCCAAACTTCACTTTCCTCATCTATAAATGAAAATGAAAATCATCAGCCCCAGTCTCTGTCACTATTAATGATACTCTGTTATGCTTGAAGACAGGAATCTAGCATGGCTGTTCTCTGAGAGGCTCCACCTGGCAGCTGGCTCATACAGATGAAGACACAGCCAAACGGTGAATGGAGCATGGAGACTCTTATGGAAGAATAGGAGAAATGATTGCAGCCCCTGAGGAGATAGGAACTCTACAGGAAGACCAACAGAATCAACTAACCTAGACCCTTAGGGCTCTCAGAGACTAAACCACCAACCAAAAAACGTAAGCAGGCTGGACCTGGGCCTCATGGCACATATGTAGCAGATATGCAGCTTGGTCTTCATGTGGATCTGGGACAACTGGAGTGGTGGCTATCTCAAAAGATGTTGCCTGGATGTGTTCTTCCCGCTGGGCTGCTTTGTCTGATCCCAGTGTGAGAGAAAGCAACTAGCCTTGCAGTGACTTTAAGAGCCAAAGAGAGGGGGCTTGGGTGGGGGGGGAGGGGAATACCCTGGGGGAGGTCAACCAAATCAGAAAGAAGGGGATGGAGAACGGTGAAAGGATTATGGGAAGGGGTGACCTGGAGGGGGACAGTGAGGGGGTGTAAAATTAATAAGTAAAAAGTAAAGAAAAAAAATGAGAAAAGAACAGAAATAAAACCATATATCTCCTCTACAGTGGTGCTTGACGATTACATGAAAATCATATGGTTTGACTGGCATCTTGTAAATGCCCCATAAATCAACCCATGCTATTTATTCCATGTGAGTTTTGAATGTTGATATAAGAAAACTGGTGTCAACTAGTTATTTTACTTTTAGTTGTAAGAGCTATAATGAATGTAATGTAATAGCTTCCAGTCTGTCTAGTTCCTGCGGACAACAAAACACCATTGTTCAAATGATATAATTATTACTTTTCATTTTTAAATGATAAAAATGTTTGGTCAGCCAAGACACGTATTTGTGTGGTTGGCTTTACTTTTTCAGTGTTGGATTTTATTTGACTGAAAAACAAAGTATATTAAAATAAAACTTATAGAAATACATATGTGGCAACTTAGCTCTGTGATAATTCTTTTGAGATGGGATTTTGCCCTGTAGACCATGCTAGACATGATGAGTTCATGATCGTCCTGCCTCTGCCCCCCCAAAGTGCTGGAATTACAGGCATGCACCATGCCTGTTCTTGCTCTGTTAGATAGCCTGGTTAATGAATATCAACACTAAAAATCAACGCTTGAAGAATCCTTGTAATTGACATTATAAGCAGATTCTCCCATTCATATTGATATGTTGATTTGTATGATTGATTTGTTCCTGTGACAAAGACTTGTGACCAAAAGCAATGTAGGAAAAGGAAAGGTTTAGTAGTAGGCAGAGCCCAAGAAAACACAATGAAAAGGTCGAGGGTCAAGGGCCAAGGATGATATTGAAATACAAGCACAGTAGAAATCAAGCCATTCAGTATGCTACTTCCTTTGTTGATACTCTAAACATACATTGAGCCATATTTTATATATTGAGATTAATATCTCTTTTGCTCTTTGGTCTAATACTCACAAGTCAGGAAAGCAAATTCACATGCTGTATAACAATATCATGAAAGACCATTTGAGAGACTTTTGATGTGATTTCATTGGTTATAAATTCTTCTAAAAAGAAAAAAAAATTAATGGCAACGTTTCAGTGAAGTCTCTTTATATCCAACCATTGCATTTTGAAAGTTCTAATTCCTGTCAGTAATTTACAATGACTTCATTATAATAAAACATACTTTACAATCAAAAATTTTTTTTTTATCATTTGACTGGTTTGATAAGAGACACAAAGATGCTTGCTGTACCTTACCTTCGTACCAAGCTCTTTCTTACCTTGGGCAGCAGGAAACAGTGGAGGTAAGTAAAGAGGCCAGGGGTTGGGGAATAACTTGTGAATCTTGGAAATTTCAGCTTTTCTAAACTTGAAAGTTGGGTTTACTTCCTTAGTCTCATGAATCTCCCTCTTGCTTTTGGGAAGGAATGTTTCAACAGAAAATAATTGCTATACAACATAAATATCCTACTTTCATTTTGTTCCTGTGACAAAGACTGTGACCAAAAGCACTGTAGGAAAGGGAAAGGTTTAGTAGTAGGCAGAGCCCAAGAAAACACAATGAAAAGGTCAAGGGTCAAGGGCGAAGGATGATATTGAAATACAAGCACAGTGGCAATCAAGCCATTCAGTATGCTATTTCCTTAGCTGATACTCTAAACATACCTTGAGCCATTCGTGTATTCCTCCATTCCTTTACCAGATGTAATTTACTATGTAAAGTCCAGTTCTTGATTTTTATCTTTAGTGCCTGTTTCTGTGAACCAGAGCTATTTCCTCTAACTCAAGGATACTTGGGAATTTCACAAGGGTCATCATTCCTTAGTTTCTGTCACATGTGGGCACATATGAAGGCTCACATGAAGCATATCTTATAAACAGTTAGAAATCTTGTTTGAGACAGTCGTTTTATAGTTCATATGTTGTCTTAATGAGCTTTAAATGTCTGTTTGATACATACATCCTAGAATCACTTGACAAGGGAGTCTCCTGTTAGATTGGTCTGTGGACAGGTCTGAGGCTTAGGGGGTGGTGCCATCAGGGCCATCAGTCACAGACCTGTCCTGACTGTAGAAGAAAGCTAACTGCACTGTAACCTGTAATCTGAAATAAACCTTTCCCTTTCCTAAATTGTTTTTGGTCACAGTCTTTGTCACAGGAGCAAAATGAAACTAGGATACATATGTTGTGCAGCAAGTATTTTCTATTGAAAAAGTCCTTCCTGTAAGCAGGAGAGAGGCTCACAAGACTAAGGAAGCAAACCCATATTTCAAGCTTGGGAAAGTTGAAACTTCCAAGATTCACAAGTCATTCCCCAACCCCTGGCCTCTCTACCCACCTCCACTGCTTCCTGGGGCCCAAGGTAAGGTAGAGCTCTGCCCAGGGAAGCAGCTTTCAAGGTTATCATCCCTCAGGTTAGGGGTGGGCTTTTCCGTGATATAGCTACCTTTGAGACAGCCATGCTCTGATAAGTAATCTTTCACGAGTACTCCTCAGGAATATAAGTAACCCTCATCTATACTCCTATACTATAGTCCCCAAGCTGAGGCCGATGGAGTTGGTACTTTAGTTGGGTGTTTGTTTTCTAACTTAGGTGAGCAGAAGTCCACTTACATCTCCCTAAGAAACCACACAACACAATCTATTTTTAAACAGGGGCAAATAGAACGGAAGTTGAGTTGGGGAGAAGTGGCAGCAGGGTCCCATCACTAGGTGATGAGATACGTAATCAAGGCTGCGTCAGATGATATGCCTGTCATAGGGCAATCCCAAATGTTATTTTTTCATGTGGCATGGGATGGATGAATGGATGATGTGCCTTCTTGTGGTGGCATGCCTTTTGTGATAGGTAACAATAGGCCATACTATTAAGGACAAGCTGCCTAAAAGTGGAGATCCTTAGGGAGTATTCCAGGTGGTCATCTTCTTTTCCTGATTTGGGATTGCAAGCCTAGTCACAACAAATACATGGAGAATTACTAAACTGGACAAAGGATTAGAGAGTGCATTGAAACCCTTGAGAGTAGAACACTGCACCAAGATGGTTGGCAAACCATTGCGGCTATTGGGTGGTCACTCCCATGAATAATAAAGCGGAGAGTAGCATGGCCGCCTGCAGGACAGGTGCTTGGTTAAGAGAGAGGTTGCAACAGGAATGGGATCTGCTCTTAGTGCTAGCCTCTGAAGTGTCCTGTAAATTACATAAAAGAGAGGATGAGAAGAAGGTGCCAGCTCATTGTTTAGTATGGCTGCAGGGAAGAAAGGGTAAAAGGAGGATGAGCTATGTTCCTACTACAGAGCCCTTCCTGGAATCCCCAAACCTGGAACCCAGAGTAAGGTAATGAGGAAGAAGAGAGCAAGGGGAAGGCATTAAAGGATACCCAGGGTCCAGCCTATAACAGAGATGGATGAGAGTCTTAATAAGAGCTCAGTAAAAGACACTTTGATAACCTAGGAATAGTCAGACCTGAACTGAGTGAATCAGGAAACACTTTTTAGAGAGCAATGAATGAACCAGTCAGCCTGGCTGCTGAGGCTATGGAACTTGGGGAGTAAATGGAGTCTTTCTGTGTTCTGTGGGAGGAAAAGAACTTTCCTTATGAGAAAGGCCAAGTCAACAAAGGCAATATGAGGGAAATTAGTCTTGGATGAACTGCCTTATATGGGCTATTAAGTAAATTTTGCTATAGATGTCTGAGGTTCCCATTAATGTCAAGAACTGGAAGATCAAAGTAGAAAAACAGGCATTGCTGAGAGAACTGGGTATGAGAGAGGAAGTATTTTATGCCCTTCTTACTAGGTCAGAAAAAACTGTTTCCACAGGGTATCCAACATGGATAACTAAGTGGATAAATAACTCAAGCTACTGGCATTTCTATAAACTACATGGATATCCTGCATAGCCTCCAGGAATATCAGGTAGGGCCTGCTTCTGATTATGGCCTTGATAGATAGATATTATGATGGGACATATATAAAAGTTAACTTTCCTACTGTAAGACTAGCAAATAGACTATACCTGTTAGTGAGGTGTACAAATAGACTCCTACCTGTGTGAACACTACCACAGGTCTCTTGAAACTGAGGGATATATAAAATCACCATCAAAAGTGTCACTTAACTCCATGTTACATATATATTCCAGCAGGGAACTAACTTTGATAGGGATATTTCTTTCACAGACACTGATGTACAGAACTAGGCAAGACAGCCAAGCCCAGTGATACTTCTATCTGCTCTAAAACCTTACTAGGGTTGGGTTACATGAGAGAGGAAAATGGGTCACTTAAACAACAACTAAAGATACTAGTTCAGAAAGTACCATGCATGGGTGGCAAAAGTCACTCCTGGAAGCCATGTAGTGGTTGAGTAAAAATTCTAGTGCCAAGGGTAGTGTCATCAGACAAAAAAAGCCCCATAGATTTCTAGTGCAATAAAAGCCACTGATAATTCTTTTGGTTGTATGTCAGAACTAGATAATCAGACCCTGCTTCTGAAGACACCACATGTGTCAGTTGAAAGATTTGGAGAAATAAGGGTGGGACTGAATTGGAATCCCCCACTCTGTTACTATCTAGCTTTCATAGTGCCAAAGGGTGCTGTGTGGGCTGCCGGGAAAGAACTGTTACCACCAGTACTGTCCAGCTATGACCACACAATTGTTCCTGGTGGTGCATTAGTGGTACAACTATTGTGGATACAACCAACAGCTTTCTATCTTCACCCAGAGTTTGATCAACAGGAAGGAATCCATGTCTGTTCCTACAAGCCATGACAAAATTTGTAGCTGGATAGGTTATAGGCTTCAACAGAGAAGCAACTGGTATTGCTTTGTTGAATGGATACGGTGTGCCTGCCAATCTGCCTTCCAAGTATTTGTGCTTATGGTCATAAGTCATTATTATTCTTAGCCATAGACAGAAAAAAAAATAATCAAGCATCAATATGACCCTTGCCCCAGGGTTCAGGGAACATCATAAGAGGGTGCAGAAAGAGTGTAGGATCTAGAGGACGGGGTGGGGGGGGGATGTTGTAAACAGTTTCCTTTGAATTGAAACAGTCCTTTCTGAAGGGAAGAGCAAGGAAGAGAAACTTACAAGTTTGGAAAAGCAGAAATTTAGAAAATTCATAAGGCCCCTTTCTCAAGTTACCTAAGCAGTTAATATTTCCTAAGCAAGAGACTCTTGTCACTGAGCTGCCTGTAGGAGACCATCTGACCATTCAGCCAAATGTAATTGTTCTGAGAACTCCAGAGATGCAGACTTCATACTAGTCTCTGGGATTGATTTGCGCTTATGGGGCATCCATGCTCCTGTAAGGAACTCCTCATCTATACTCCTGTGAACACCAACAAATCCATGGGTTTACCAAGTCCCATGTTGGTCAAATTGTTACTTTGCTCATTCACTGAGCATTGTTTAGGTGGATTGAGTTTAGATGTTTGTTCATGTTTCTTAAGGAAAAAGTCACAGTCAAATATAAACCCAGGCACTGAAGTCTGTATATAACCCATACAGAAATGAACAAATGAATAAACAAAGATTTTGCTGAATCAGTTAAACTGGGTGGTGTATTGGAGGTACCTATGTTCTATATGTGCCCTATATGTTATAAAGAGAGAGTTGATAATATCTACAATAGAAATAATATTGAAAGCTGAAAAAGCTTCCTTGAACTTCCCCATGTTTTCTTTGGGGGAAGAGAAGATAGAGTGACTCAGCATGACACCACACTGACATCATCAGAGAGAACACACTAGATCATCAGGGAAAGATGGAAGCCCTGTTAAGAAGTGCAATATCAAAATCTATTTCACAACTAACTCTTTCCTGGCAATCAGACTCACTTTTAGGGGAAGGTACTGTTGTACAAGTACAAACAAGAGAATAGAGGAAGAATGCAGTATGGGTTTCTCTTCCACTACTTTTCCAAAGCTAAGAATGATGTCACTGTTAGTAAAACTACAGAACATTTCTCAGACACTTGGAAATGTGTGACCATGCAATATCGGTTATAGGATGACCTCATGATGTGAAATAAAACTACATTTAAAAAGTTAGATATAATGATGACACTCATACATCAACTATCTCTGTGGTACATACATTTATAATGATATGAATTTCCATATCAAAATGGAGAATTTAAAAATCCTGTTTCCTTCCTAATTGTCCAATAGGAGGTGTACAGGTGATAAGGATAAAAAGACAATAATGGACCAAACACACACACACACACACACACACTATTATGACACTGTCAGAGGAAATAGTTATTTCTTTGTCAATGAACAATATTTTACAGAGAAACATTCTTATCCTAGGCTGAGTATTTCACAACTTGTTTCTCCCTAAGGATTGAGAAGTGAGGCATAGAGAAGGCCAGTGTGATTAATAATGTCGTGTTTCTTGGTTCAGCATTGGATAGATGTAGGTTCTGTCAATTAGAACCACATAGAAGAACCTTTTTCAACTATGTACTTCTTCAAGTTAAGATAGATTTAAGTGTGTTAAGGAGACAAATTGAGTTTTATTTTATCAAAAGGTGTGAAAAGAATCTATGGCCACACAGTAAGGACAGTGTGACCCACCTCTTGTTCTTTCCAAACAAAAGATTCTCACTGCTTTCTCCCCTTGCATCTCAAGAGGGAGATTTTCTTTCAACCCAGTCTCTCAACACTGAGTTATTCCCTTAAATCCATCACTCCCAAGTCCCAAAAGACTTCCTGTTGAGTCTGACACCATATAGGAAAAGTTGAGTGTCATACTCATGCCAAGGAAGCCGTATAGAACATACAGGGGCTTGAAAGTACGGCCGAGAGAAAATGACAGATAGGCTAGGGCAGTAAAGAAGGGCCAGAATCTTTAGATAGGCAAGCAATATCTGCAATCGTGTATCTTAATCATTCAGGACTTTTGAGGGAGGGAGTTGGGAAAGAGAGAAGTGGCAGAGAGAGGAGAGAAAGATATAGGAAACACTATACTACTGGTATTCTGTGGTATTTAAATTTTTAATTTCTTTTTCATCTTAAGATTATTCCTAATATAGAACTCTCTATTCTTGTTGAATCAACAAGTGTCCTTAAACTTTGAGGTTACTGATTTGGGTGTTTCTGAATTCCATAACTCTTTCCTCTGTGTATATGTGTGCTTGGGATTACAGGTGTAAATGGCTGACATTTTACTGTAGGTTCTGGGATCTGAACTTAGGTCCTCATGCTTGCACCACAAGCATTCTCCTCCACTGAGCCATCTCTCTAGCCTAGCCTAGCCCTACATCTTAACCATCCACCACCACATCCTAGTATACCCAGCTGGGGTCCCAGACATTATTTAATCATCTATATCATAGTATAAGTACTAATAGTACATTTCTAGCTTTTCATTTTGAGTCTGGAAGCTATGTAATTCACATATCAACATATCAATGCTAGCATCTGTAATCTGACGACCACACTTTGATAAGTGACTGAGCTTCACTTTTTTGTTGTTGTTGTTAAAATCCTTAAGAATGTATCACATTTATCTGACTCACTCTCTTCATAGGCCATAGATACTTCAACATCATCTTATAGATTACACAAATTTCCCGAGATGGTAGAGCTAGGCAAATGACTGGATGTTGAGTCAAACCCTTACCCGTTAAATTTAAATATCTTCCCTTTCTTAGAAAATACGGATCATGTGCTTCATTCATCACTTCCTCAAGAAGTATTTATGACACATACCACATGACAGACACTGTTCTAGGAACTAGGGCACAGTACTGCAGATAAAGACCCAGCAAACGCAGGACCTCTATGTGATCAAAATTCTGCAATACAACCCCTGGAACCGCTATGATGCTTCTGAGTTCAGATCCTACCCTAAATCCATTATTAAGGATCAAAGCCATCTGCAATTTAAATTCAGTAGCCTCGATTTCCTATCATTCCTTTAGTAGAGGGTAATATTCCCACAGAGACTCAGGATTTCCTGTTTGGACTCCTCCTGCGATTCTCACTTTCAGTTCTGCACTCAGAGAAAAGTTATGAATGGTGTTTTCCTCGTCGTTTTCGCTACTCCCATTCCCCAGCAGGAGCAGCTGTTTTTTATTATGGAACAGGCTGACAAGGTGCTTGTCTGAAGCAAAGACCCTGGCAGGTAATTTTGATGAGGCCCAGAGGTAAGGGGTGGGTGTCTCTGATGGGTTTCCGGTCCTGTTATCAGCCGAGTCCCACAACCCCAGGCATGGCTGCTGTCTGTCCACCGGGCTGACGTCTGGCGAGGAGCCCACGCCTGCTGAGAGCATCAGTCATCCATCAGAGCTAATCCTTTAACATTTTTTTTTTTTTTTTTACTTAAGCCAGGACCCTGGACATGAAACAATCACATCCCTCCCCACCCTGACCCCCTCACCCATGCCCATGTTCCTCTGCAGCCCATGACAGCAAACTTGGTCCTTGAACATGGATTAGTAACCAACTAATTATGCCCTAGGCACTTTAGCTTGATTTGTTGTTATTTTAGGGAAGTAAAAGGGCGATTCCAAACACGAAGAAATCGTACAGAAAGAAAGTGAACCCGATATAAGAACTGCCCTCTTTGGAGCCAAGCTGTCTGTCTGCAGAAGTGTGGTTCACCTTTGGCTTCCAACCAAACTCCATGCTCCTTTCGGTTTTCCTAAAAGGCAGCTACGTTAGCAAAATATGCTCAGATAAAACTTACCACACTTTCTATCCTGGGTCCTGTTCTCCTCCCTGGCTTTTTGGTGGGTATTTCCAGGAAGTAGTTTTCCCTGGCACCAACGTTACTGTTTAGATGCAACAAACACAGCTGGAAGAAACTAATGAGATTTATCATTAAGCAAAAATCCTGTTCTTAGCCTTAATTAGCTTTGCTTGATATGAACACTTTCTCTTGGTGAAGAACACCAGATGTCGGGAGATCTGGGTGTGTATTCCAACTCTGTGATTAATAATAATACTAATAATAACAAAACATGACAGAAGCATTTAACATTCAGTAGCATTTAACACTAACAATATTTATCAAGCTAGTACTCGGTGCTAATATGAACTAATGCATGCCTGCAATGTGTTATCTGATTTAAACTTCATTACGATTCGGATGAAGACAGCATTGCCTTTATAATCGCTCCTAACAAATGGAGAAATTGAGCTTTAGACAAATTAAACAGCTTGAGGAATTTACAGCCAGGCATATCTCTTTCCTTCTTTGTGAAGCAGGGGTGAGGAGAGGGGATATAGGGAGTATTTCAAAGCTTTCTTGTAATTCCATGTGTTGTGTTTTATTTTTAAAAAGACAGCCAGGAAATGTTTTGGTAGAGCGAGGTATGGTGAGCTGAGAGGGGTGCCTCAGTGGGCCTATGCTGAGTGAGTATCAGCCATAGGATGGATGTAGTTTGGAATAGAGTTTATTTAGGGCATGGAAAGTGGAGTTGGGAAGGAAGGGGGAGAGAGAGGGGGGAAGGGAGAGGGGAGAGGAAAGGAGGGAGAGGGAGACAGATTGGGGGGAGAGGGAAGGAGGGAGAGGGAAGAGGAGGAGGAGGACGAAAAGGAAGAGGAGGAGGAAAGACTGACCAGGAACACATGGAGAGAGAAGGGGAGGGGAATCGGAGAGAGGGGTTAGGGAGAAAAGAGAACAAGAGAGTAAGAGAGCAAGGGTGTGTGTGTGTGTAAAACATGCCCTTTTGTAGTAAGCCAGGCATACCTGGCTATTGCCAGGTAACTGTGTGGTGGAGCTTAGAAGAAATGCTAGCATTCCTCCATTTTGGTTTAATTAAAAGAAGGAAAAATTAGAAAGAGGTGATGGTGATGCAGGAATAGGGTTGTTGTGATCTTTAGTTGCCTCCTGCTGACTTTGGGGCCACGTGTGTCTGGGAAACCTAAGAAATTGGGCATGAGGATGTTGGTCCATCTTAGGAGAAAGTTGGCTACTTCCTTGCTGCCCAGGGTCTATGGAACCATCTATGGGTAGAAAGGAACAGATCCTGTCTGTGAGTTGAATCTTGGGTATTTCAAGGTTCTGGGCTAATATCCAATAATCAGTGAGTGAATACCATGTGTGTTCTTTTGTGATTGGCTTACTTCACTCAGGATGAAGCTCATGAAGAAGGAAGACCAAATGGGGGTGCTTTGGTCCTTCTTAGAAGGAGTAACAAAATACTCAAGGGAGCAAATATGGAGACAAAGTGAGGGACAGAAACTGAAAGAGGGGGAGACCATTCCACCTGGATATCCATCCCATGTACAGTTACCAAAGGCAGATGCTGATGTGGAAGTCAGGAAGTGCATGCTGACAAGAGCCTGATATAGCTGTCTCCTTAGAGGTCTGCAAGAGTCTGACATATTCAGAGACAGATGCTCACAGCTAACTTTTGAACTGATCATGGGGTTCCCAATGGAGGAGCTAGAGTGAAGACTGTAGGAGCTGAAAGGGCTTGTGGCCCCATGAGGAGAACAACAATACCAACCAACCAGAGCTCCCAGGGTCTAAACCACCAGCCTGGGAGCACATAGAGAGGGACCCATGGCTCTAGCTGTATATGTAAGGGTGGAGGGCCCTGTCGGGCATAGGTGGGAGAAGAGATCCTTGGTCTCATGAAGGCTGGATGCCCCAGTGGGTGGGAATTTGAGGGTGGGGAGGTGGGAGTGGGGGGGCAGGTAGGGGCACATCCGGAGAGATAAGGAGTTCCTGGGTTGGGAGGGATGGGGTAAGGGGATAACATATGAAAAGTAAATAAAACATCCAAAAAAAAAGGAGCAGTGTCTGTGTCTGTGAGAGTAGATTGGAGCATCTATGGATTACTTATCTTGGGTAAACTTCTGGACTTGGCAAGATGCTGAAACACACACACACACCACATCACATTTGAGGTAAAAAGTAAAGTTTAGTATGTTTGGGAGAAAACAATTTTCTTACATGTACGTTTGAAACTCTTATGAATTGGTGGTTGGAGATAGGGGAGTCCCAGTCCCAGGGAACAGGAGAGAAATTCCATCCTCTGGAATAGGTGACAGGTAGGATCTTAGGCTATTGATTGGCAGGTGTACTTATCCAGATGGAGTCTGTTCCATGAGAGGTAGATCTGAGTGTGCTTCTTAGCACTTATAAGTTTAGGTGAGCTTAGAAAGACAAAAAAATCTCCTGTGGAGGAGAAGAAGCAAGAACAGATTTTTCCTTCTGTCTAGGAGACTGGATATCTCACACTTAAAAGACAATTAAAGGAAACTCAAAAATTTGACAACCTTGTGAATATGATAATTGATCATATAGGTTTAGCACGAGAAACACCTCAAATCTATAGTTAAAAGACAATCAAAGGAAACTTAAAATTTGAACCTGTGATTGGATTGTATAATAGAATGTTTTATTAGAGTTACGCTAATTCATAAGAACAATATTGGTTAATGCTAGGACAATGGCATAATAAGGAGAGGAAATTTGAAGCACTTTGTCACTGGAAACTAAGAATTTAGATAAGGGAGTAAGAGAAGGCTACTTCTGTGGAAGCTTACATCTGAATTTGTGTATCCTTTATTATGAATTCCGTGGGAAAGGCAAACCTGTCTGACTTTGATAAGGGATCTGGTGATTTTCTTAACTAATTGTCTAATAGGCTAATAAGGTGGTAAATTTCCTTGAGGTAAGGAGTTAGAGGTCTGTTTTTGTGAGAAAAAAATAAAGCTGCAGAGGTAGTGGAGTTGTGGAGGCTTTCCACGCTGGCGGGTCCCACAAACAGGAGGAGGTCTAATGTTCCAGTGGCTGGAAGCTTTGGCGGCGGCAGGCCCCAGTGACACGAGGACGTCCTTGGTTCCAAAAGGGTTTATTATCATGGTGGATGGTGGACGAATCTGGAAATAACCCCCTCCCCCCAAATCTCAGGGCAGTCCTGAGTTAAATAGGGAGGGAGAAAGGGGGAGGTTCTGGGGAGGAATGCTTAATTTGCTCCACCCTCTGTCCTTCATTAGTATGTAAATCCCTAGGGCCTGAGGCCTATGGTCATGCCCTCTACCTGTGCACTTTGGGAGGGGCTGTAATGGCCTATGTGATTGAACGATATAGTTCTATGGAGACTAGACTGCTTTTCAGGACCCTGGGTTCTGGGAGCGTGGCTGAACTCCTGCTGTTTCTCACTAAGAGTCTCGGGGTTCAAGGCCCATGCTCAGCCATGAAGCAGGGTACCCTTACGAAGTCCCATATGTTTTCTAGCTGTCAAGCTATAGTTACCTTAGCTGTCAATGTAATCAGAAATCAGGGAAGAATAAAATATAATCTAGGTACCATTAATTAATTAAAATGACAGAGCTTGGTCAATAGTCCACTACCAAAATTCCCACATCCTGTGGTCTCCATTCACAAGATGAGAATTTTTTCCTGTGGAGTAGGAGTGTGGGAGAAAATGACTCATTTTGACTTAGGCCATATGAAACATTTAACTCTCTGGGTGTCCTCTGTCCACAGTGTAGGCTAAGCCCTGACAGCAGGCAAGGCAATGGAGCAGTGTTTCTCAGTGGTTATCATATCATAATCTTGGCAGAATCTTTTCCTATATGTTCTCTGACACCTTGGAGGGTATATTGTCAGGATTTGGGAGTCTTTGTCTATCATAATAAGCTTAAACATTTAACATTACATTTAGCAGATTTCTGACAGGATTGAGAGCCAGTATCTATTAAGCATATCTGAATTAGACAATCTGTATTTGTTTAATTACTTGTTATGGATGTATAGAGCAAATAAAGAAAGTACACTATGACTTAATAGCAGTAGAAAAACAAAGCTAAGCATATACTTAAGTCAATGACCTTTAACATTTTTACTGTTTAGAAATCTTTAAATTAATATTAGATTCATTATTTACCAAGGTAATTATTTACCAAGGCAGGATAGAATGAAAACCTTAATTGAAAAGTGTCTTTGAGGCCCTTAAATCAGACAGCACTCCTAAAGGCAGCAAAATGGGGGACTGCCCATAACAAAGATGGTGGATGGTCCTGCAACTGCCCTTAGCTAAGATGGTGCTGAAGCAATAGTATAGGAAAACCTTATCTGCCCACAACAAAGATGGCACCGAAACTACAGCTCTCCCTGGAGGAAAGTCACAGGTTATGCCTTAGAATGGAGCTGCAGAAGTGTGGCTGTATATCTTAGAATGGAACAGCAGAAACATGACACATAAACAGATGAATCTAAGCAGTGCAGTGTGAGTGGTGTGAGGGGCAGCCTCGGGATGAGCACCCAGCTGGAGTGTGGGGCTGAGGCTACAAGCAGGGCTGGGGCAGCCCTCCCTCCCTTTCTCTCCTCTTTCTCTCCATGTCCGTCTTCTTTTTCTCTCCCTCTCCCCTATCTCATTCCCTTCCCCTTCATCTCACTATAGCAAGCAACAGCCATCTGAAATTCAAATATAGTTTCTTGTCACCTTGAACTTGGGATTTCCAGGCACCAGAACACTGAGAAATCCATCTTTATAAAAGCCACCCTTCCTGGAACATTTTTCTGGAACAATTCAACCAAACAAAGGCAAATACTTGATTGATTCTCACAGTTAGCCATGTTTCTTAGTTAGGTTCTTAATGCTGTGATAAAGAATGTGACCAAAAACAACTTAGGGAGGAAAGGGTTTCATTGAGAGAAATTGAGGCAGGAACTTTATGAAGCACAAGGCAGGGGAGAATTCTACTTATTGGCTTGTTCCTGTGATTTTTTCTGTCTTTCCTATGCATCTTAGGTCTATCTACCTAGGCATAGCACCACCCACAGTAAGCTAGACCCTCCTACAGCAGTCACCAATCAAGAAAATATCCCCACAATCTTGCCCACAGGTCAATCTGAGGGAGCATTTTCACAACTGAGGCTTTCTTGTCTCAGATAAATACAATGTGTGTCAAACTGACACAACAAAAGACAATCAGAATCACATCTGAAATAGCTGGGATAGATGCTACTATTAAAGTTTTAAAGCAGAGAAAATTGAAGGTCAGTTTTCTTGAGAGAAAAGTAGCTCTAAGTATCTTGAAAAGCCACTTTCAGAACCTCAATATCATCCCAGTGCAATTGGGTTTATAGTCTTTGTGTATGGTCAGTTCTGTTTAGGTGTTGTTTTAGTAGGCTTCAGGTGGCCCAGCTGTCCACACCACCCAAAAAGCCCCTTCTGTTTGTAAGTACCATCATGCTGACTTTAGTGAAATTTGCTAGGGCCCCATGGTGGTTAATACTGATTGTCAACCAGTGGTTCTGAATCATCTTAATGCTCTGATCCTTTAATACAGTTCCTCATGTTGTAATGTCCCTTGGACCATAAATTTATTTCAGCCGTGATTTCATAACCATAATTTTGCTACTGTTATGAATCCTAATGTAAGTATTTGATATGCCGGATATATGATATGTGACACCTGTGTAAGGGTTGTTTCACCTTCACAGGGGTCGATAATACCCACAGGCTGAGAATCTCTTCTCTAGATTCTTCTAGAAGAGATAAGCCTCTATCTAGATTGGGTTAACATCTGGGCATGTCTTTGAAAGATTATCTGGATTGGTTTAATTAGATAGAAAGACTTACCTTAACTGTGGGTAGTACCATATTATGGACTAGAGGCCCAGGATGAATAAGAAAGGAAATCAAACCAAACACTAGCATTCATTCCTTTATGCTTTTTGTCTGTGAGTGCATTGTAACCATCTGCCTCAAGTTCCTATCACTACAACTTTCTCACCATTGGAGACCCTTCCTTCCTTAAGTGTCTTTCACTAGGTGTTTTGTTTCACAATGAGACAAGTAACTAAAGAAGGCCCTGACTTCAGAGTTATATAACGATGTGGAATCAAAACTTAAACAGTTCCTTGTACTTGTGATTCTCCGTTCTTCATAAATTAGAGCAAGGCTCTTGTCTAGGCTCAACATAATTATATCAAGATAGGCACAATTATGACATGGTTATTGTTGCCATTTTGAAATTAAGTATAATAGAAGGAGATACAAGGGGTAGACTTGTGATGGCTATTCTTGGTTGTCAACTTGACCACATCTGGAATTAACTAAAACTCAAGCATCTCGGTATGCCTAGAATGGGCTTTTCTTGATTTGAATCACTTGGGGTGGTTGTCCACTTTTTAGTCTGGGGCACACCTTCTGGTGGCAGCTTTTCAGACATGAAGAATAAAGCCATTATTCTCTGCCTTCTTGCTTTCACTCTTGCTGGGAAGTCCATTCTTTTACTGGTATTAGAGTCCACTTCTTTGGAATTCCATTGTATACTGAAGATCATGTGAGACAACCAGCCTCAAGATCTGAAAAACTATTGGATTTTTGGACTTTCCTCCTGGGGACAATATTATTAGCATACTGAGACATGGTCTGTAAGCTGCTCAAATACACACCATTTTTGTTCTATCACTTTGGTTTCTTTAGGGAATCTTGATTTATGCAGTTTGCTTGGTTTGTTTTTTACTTCTTTAGTATCTGCTGTAATATACAAAGTCTGCTCAGCAGAACTAAATGGTTTCTTTGTATCCTTCACATCGTTGAAGCAGTAGATCTGATCTTGAGTCAGACAGAGGGAGCAGAGTGCATACTTAACTCTCTGGCTTCTGACCAAAAGGCTTATTTTTCTGTGTGTGTCTGAAAATACATGTCATTGAGTGCAAAGTTTAGGGAATATTTTCCATGATTATGTTTCTATGCACATAGATACCCAAACTTTTTACTGGAAACTATAAGATTTTGTTTTGGCGACCTCTGGCATTAATGTTTCTGCCTAGGTAGATATTAGACATGGAGGAGGAAAGAAATGAAACCCATGTTAGATGGAGCTGCTTCCTGGAGATCTTGAGAAGAAGTCTCCTTTAATCTTGTTCTCTAAGGGTCTCCATCCTGACTGGGGTTGAGGTCATGGTGTACACATCAACTTCACTTCGTTCTGCTTTCAGTTTTAAGTCTGACCCTTGACCCCAGACTCAGAACCAGAGCTCAGCTATTTACCAGTGTTCTTGTTGAGGAATCCACATGACCAAAAGGATTCAATGACAGATAAGTTTCTAGTATGGACTTAATTACCTCTAATCCATCTCCTGTGCTTTGACATTAAGTCCTTGGGGAAGTACTCCCCCCACCTTTCTAAAACAGCATAAGCATGGAGGTAAGAGGACAAATTGAAAGTCATCTCCAAAAGGTCGAAGGCCTGTGAGGTGAACAAAATGTGGTTTTGCAAACACCCACACTTCCTTTGCACCACAGCTTAAATCTTGTCACATTTGACTCATTTACCTCTGTCCTTCAGAGAGAGAGAGAGAGAGAGAGAGAGAGAGAGAGAGAGAGAGAGAGAGATTCAGTGTACAACAGTGAATTGTGTGGGAAGGGTCTGACTATGGAAGATTCTGGCGTATTTTCCAAGTCTTTCAGACAAGAGTCGGGCATCCTTTGAAAATCTGGACCATCGGATCATTGAGTTGTTGGTGGAACATGTACCCACAATCACTGGGCATCTCAAGAACTTGGCTTTGTGCCTGTCTCTTCTTTTGTACATTGGTACACTCCCAGCATTTTGTCAGTATTCCTCACACTTTTGTATTATGTCATAGATTGGGTCACATTAACGCCATTAACACCAGATATAAGGAAACTAAGAGTTATAACCCAAAGAGCACTTTTGAGTACCTGTTTTGTCACCAGGAACACTGGATAAGCCCAAGACCTATCCTGGGGGAGCCTTAAATTCGTGTCTGCAATGTTATACATTTTGACATTCCCGTGGTTGTAAAAAACTGAAGAGCAGCTTGGCTTCAAATACTTTTTTTAAAAAAATTATTTTTTTATTGGATATTTTATTTATCTTTCAGATGTTATCCCCTTTCCCCACTCCACCCCTCAAAACCCCTATCCCATCCCGCCTCCTCCTGCTTCTATGAGGATGTGACCCCTCCCACTACTCACTCTTCTCCTCCCTGTCCTCGAATTCCCCCACACTGGGCATCCAGGCTTCAAGGGACCAAGGATCTCCTCTCCCACCTATGTCTGACAATGTCATCCTCCCCTACATATACAGCTGGAGCCATGGGTCCCTCCCTATGTGCTCTTGGCTGATGGTTTAAACCCTGGGAGCTCCAGTTGGGTGGTATTGTTGCTCTCCACATGGGGCCGAAAACCCCTTCAGCTCCTTCAGTCTTCTAACTCCTCCAGTGGGAACACTATGATCAGTTCAAGGGTTAGCTGTGAGCATCCGCCTCTGTGTATGTCAGGCTCTGGCAGACCTCTAAGGACACAGCTATATCAGGCTCCTGTCAGCATGTACTTCCTGACATCCACATCAGCGTCTGCCTTTGGTGACTGCACATGGGATGGATACCCAGATGGAACAGTCTCCGGATGGCCCCTCCTTCAGTTTCTGTCCCACACTTTGTCTCCATATTTGCTCCCATGAGTATTTTGTTACTTCTTCTAAGAAGGACCAAAGTCCACACAGGGTAGAGAAGGAAATGTGAGAAGAGATGTACAACCCTGAAAACCTTTTGGAAGAGTCCTGGAAACCTAAAAAAAATTATAGAAAAAAAAAAAGAAGAAGAAGAAGAACAAATATTTACCACTTATTTTATATAAACCTTTGTTTGCAAAATGGGGGCAATAAGGTATGATTGATATATTATGTTATGTATCAATATTATTATATACTATTATTATGTATCAATTGAGGTAGAGAGGTCCTGAATTGCTTAGCAAATTATCTCATGGATTATGGTCAGTATTTGAACGATCATTTTTGCCATCCTCACTGAATTACAAGATCTCCCTCTCATTCATTAATTCTGAGATGCTTGGGGTACCTCAGCATGCACTGCTGATCTCTTAACACACACTCAAATCTTAAAGTCATCCTTACATTGCTGAATTCTGGAACAGTGGTACCCCTCAGTGTAGCTTTGTTCTGGGAGTTTAGATACTCTCCCACTCCTCTAATCCACGGGGAAAATAAAGAGGAGAACACAGATGAATTGATAAATAGCTGTTTATCCACCATCCGAACAGAATGATGGCATTTTACACTGCATGTTCCCAGGACTTAGCCAGAGACAAGCAACAAGAGATAAGCCAAGAGCCCATGACACCCTTTCTTGCTGCATTCCCGCCCCTCTACAGCTAACCATTAATGGAGTCTGTTGTGTATTAAGTTACATGTGTTTACTTAAAAATAATTCACGCATATAAAATAGTTCATATAGATCAACAGAAGCCTGTGGTTTGCTTAAATCATTTAAATAAAACATGGTTTTTGTAAAGTGCTCGATTGTTTTGTCATTCAATATTTTTTAAAATAAGTTCACGTTAATGCACACATAGTTTATGCCTTTCAAACTTCAGGACAGGTTATTACATGAGTACACCCAGACTGTTCTGTCTGTATATTATGTATGTACCACTGCTACCCACTTAACATTGCAATCATTCGATGTTTATTACGTTATCATACAGGACACCCTCAGATAGCCCAATCCACTGCTCTGTGAGCATTGCTTTAAGGCAAATGCACATGCTCACAGTCTCATGGAGTGGATAGATTATGTGGGATGGTCATTTTGGAGGACCATCATTGTTCTTCATGGTTTTGAAATTTTATACCTTTATTAAATGAGAATTCCCATGCCCCCACTGATTTGGCCCAAATTTGGCCCTTTATTGCACCTGGAAGATTTGGAAGTGGACCCTGTTACTTGAATTTCCTTACGATTTGCATAATTGAACCCATGGTTATATGTGTGTCCCACACTCAGTTTTCCACTTCAGTTCGTTATAATTCATAAATGACTCATGGAAACAGTCTGTGTATTTTATACAAGATCACTTGATACTTTATCATTTTTATGCCTCTTATTTTGGGTATGCCACAGGCATGCTTATGATCTAACACCATCTTCTTTCAATGACCTTTAGTTTATTTAAAAGGCTCTCCTACACATACAAGATTAAGTTGTGGTTTGGGGTTTATCAGTATTTTTCTTCATTTTGGGCGTTTTGTATTTGGTGCAAGACAGCCTTTTATGCTATGGAATCTTAAATCTATTAACCTAAATTTTCTCTTTGTAGTTTTGCTTTTAAAAAAAAAAACAATATGGTTTAGCGCATTTACAATATGAAATAAGTGCCTATATCAGACAATTACCCACAGGTACTGCGTGCTATAATAGATATCTCATAGTTTGCTTGCTCAGTATCATTGCATTTGTTTACTTGCTTCTTTTTTATCCTTTGTTCTCTGGATTGAATGTTTATGGCAGTGTCTGCCACTATTTGTGACCTGCTTGTTTTTGTTCCGTATTACTATTGTGTTTTATGAATTCCTCCCATTGTTTGTGCTTTAAAACTCTTAAAAGATTTTAATGTCAATTACATTTTCCATTCCATTCATCAATTTATGAAATGAATCTATGTTTGAAATTTTTTTTTGTTTTATTGGCCTTCTTTCTTGAGTCATTTTAACCCATAATCTTGAAAATTTTGCTTGCAAGCTCATCTGGAAGTGCATATTACACCTCTACCTCCCTAACTGTACCTATTTTTCTTCCTTGCTTCTCTGGACCAAAACCCAATAACATTTGTGTCTAATTCTGTCATAAGACAGTTATAGCAGGAGCCTGTCACTAAGCCAAGAATCCAGAGAGCCTTGTTTTTCTCTCACACATACACTTAGCACTGTGCCATTAGAATGAATGTTTATCACAGTTAGTTCATGGATTGTTTGAATACTATGATTCTGAAACCAATTTTAAGTAATATTTTATATTCTCTCTCTCTCTCTCTCTCTCTCTCTCTCTCTCTCTCTCTCTCTCT
>NW_021604707.1:2361659-2393543 GCF_004785775.1 Grammomys surdaster
TCTCTCTCTCTCTCTCTCTCTCTCTCTCTCTCTCTCTCTCTCTCTCTCTGTGTGTGTGTGTTTGTGTGTGTGTGTGTGTGCATAACAAATTGCAATGGATCATATACAGAAAGAAATTGAATACTAAGAATCAACTATTATGTCCACAACACTAATAAAAGCAATGAGATTAGAAAAGAGATGACAACACTTAAAACTTTTTAAAATTTGACAAACAGCATAATTCTGAGAGAGAAAAGCAGGCCACAGAGGGTTGGGGAGATGACTCTCTCATGGGTAAAGTGCTAACCTCAAAGGCACATAAACTGGAATGTGAGCCTCCCGAACCAACATGAATTCTAGGCAGGTATAGTGGCCAGGTTGTAATCTCAACACTAAAAAGATGCAGACAAGATACCTGAAGCAAGGTGACTAACTAGACAACTAGAACAAGTTGAACTGGTATGTTCTGGGTTCAGTCAGAGACCCTGTCTTAATACATAAGGTGAAGAACAGTCTAGGAAGATATTTTACATAAACCTTTGGCTTCCCATGCATTTGTACTCACATAGGAGAACATGCATACATAACTTCACACACATATACAATAGAGGGAACTGGAAAGCCAAAGGAAATTGCAGCCTTCAGCATATTCAAAAGTATATGACACATGAGAAAGTGAGGATACCAACAGAGGGAGGATTTTGTATCCTCCCGATTTATACTTTTTCTGTGTTTTCTTGGACTATGCTCTACTTGAAAGGAAAAAAGACTAGGGTATATTCACCTTGTCCTAGTTATTTTGCTGTTGCTGTGAGAATACCACGACTAAGACAATCTATATTGAAAAAGCATTTAATTTGTTGCTTACAATTTTAAGGGTTTGTATCCATGTAAATCATGGCAGAGCGCATAGCCACAGGCAAGTAGGCATGCTACTAGACCACTAGCTGAAACTCACATTTTGAGACAACAACCACAAAGCAGAGAGAGCTAACTGGGACAGACAGGGACTTTTGAATCCTCAGAGTCCTGCCTCAGTGAAACAGCATTTCCAACAAAGCTACACTTCCTAATCCTTCCCAAAGAGTTCTACCAACTAGGGACTAAATGTTCAAATATATGGGCCTATGGAGACCATTCTCAGTCAAATGCTAACCTACTCCTTTTTCTGTTGCATATTAAGATGTTGGCCAGTCATATACTTTAGGGCAAGAACTGGTATAATGTGGTTGGCTTCTCTACTCACTAGCACAAGGCAACAGAGAAATGACTCTTGTCCCTTCGGCATGAAATTACTCTGTCAAGATAGCTGCAGGCATCCCTGTGGGTGAAATGGGACCTGCATTTAAGGGTTCTAGGCAGGCCCATTACATTCACACCAAGGGTATAGGAACAAATACTATACGGTTCTGTTGAGGACACAGCTAGGAGTACAGGTTTTAGAGACTCAGTCCTTGCTCACCATTGGATAGGTCCGTTCAGTCTCACAATTCTTTTAACTAGCCACACTAAGTCTCAAGTATGAAAGGGAAACATTTCAACTGCCTTATAAATTTATGACCTGACTCCACTGCCTATAACTTCCAACGAACTCCAGTGTTATTCTGCTAAGACCATATTTTACCACAAGGTTGATGTTCAGTAAGGATTCTGGTTCAGTAATCCTGGTCAAAAGCTCATGGCTGGAAAGATCATAGACTCTAGGGTAAAACCTGCTGTGGTTACTTAATGAAATGGTTATACCACCAAATTACCTTCTAAATATTTTATGTTTAGACACATAGATTTGCTCTCAGTCTTAATCCAAAGAGCTCTTTTCAGTAGACAACAGTTAGAAAACATAATTAGTCAAACTGCTATATGAAGAGACCGAGAAATCATCCTTAAACAGAAACTGAATTAATCCTCCCACCACCACGAAGAAGAATGATATGAAATGATGTCTCCTGGATGTGACATGGCTCTTGCTGTCACAGCAGCTCTGGTGTCCTGCCTAAGACCTACACAATATCAAGTCAGCCAGAACCCTTGAATACATAGAGTAGGTGGTCGTTAGGCCCCACCACATACTAAGGAGGCATGCCAGTGGAGAGTTGCTGAGAAAGGGTGAATCATTCTTTATCTTCAATAAAGAAACTGGTAATTTTCTCAGGCTCTGGTGGATGGCTCCACATCTATGGATATTGGGGCAACACTAATTGTACTTAGTGGGCTATTAAAAAAAAGTTGCCTTTTTATGTTTCAATATATTCTTTTTATTTCTATGTTGGATGCTTTTGTGGTATGTCACTGATCTTTGGCTAATTATTTATCCTTAATATTTAGACATAAAATCATTGATCCATTTAGAATTTGAAACTTGGCTGAGCAATAAAGTAGTAAATTATAAGATTCTCTCTCTCTCTCTCTCTCTCTCTCTCTCTCGCTCTCTCAATGTGTGTGTTTGTGTGTATGCATGTGTGTCTCTGCTGTTCTCTCTCCATGTATATGTTTGTAAATTCATACATGCACACATAAATATACACATTAATTTGTTTTTTTTTACCCTCAGGAATGATTTTGTTACATATTTTAATGTCGAAATTTATCAGTTACATTATCCCTTATGTTTTTATGAGTATGAGCAGTAGTCAGTTAGTCTTAATGCCTAAACAAGAATTTTGTGTTAGCTTAAACTCAAGTTAGTAAGCAATATATTCTTGGGATCTTCTGCAGAACACAAATGCGTTTGGACATGTAGCCTGCCCAAATGATAAATTTAAATTTAGTGATGATTTACAAATCAGAAAGCAGGTGTCTGTAATGCTCTGTGGAAACTGCATAAGACAGGGAAGAGCTGAGGGTTAGCAGCATTTGCGTGTGCTTAAGGTTAACTTCAAATTTGTTGTCGCATAAAACTAGTAGTAAACGGTGAAAGCCACACCCTAACCCTTCTCCTTTTATCAGGCTAGTCACCATAAGTCACCTGATCTTCTTCACTAAAGCGTCACCTTGGCATATAGGGAAATGAGAGGACATCTGTGTTCTCATCCTCATTCCAGAGCCAACTGGAATCTTAGAATTGAAGACCACACAAAGAAACTCCACTTTTAGGGAGAATGATCACCAGTGAACTTCAGGTCTGATTTTCCTTTCTTTTATGTATTTCAAGTCCATGGTATTTAGCTTTGAAGTGGGTGCTGATACAACAGGGAACAGGTTGTATGCCCCAAGATCAGGACAATTTTTAGTAGGAAATTGCCCTTTGATTGAGCATTCTTCGATAGAGAATAAAAGATCTCTGTGACCCTTACAGGCTTGATCACACATGACATGAGAGAGCATCATGTGAACGTTAGGAGAGATGTAGCCTCCTACCAGAGGCAGCATGAGGGATTATTAAAGGGAGAGTGAAAAATCTTTCCTTCCAATCCCAGAGAAGTACTGCATTAGGAGAGATAGCTACTGTGTATATATAACACAATTGGGAGGGGTGTGGCTGGAAGAGAGAACTTTCATGTGATTCCAGAAAATCCTAGAAAACAAAGGTTTCTGAATTTTGTTTCCAGAGCATGATGGTACTTCCACACAATGTGATTTGGTCTGACCTAGTCTGTGTGCCATGGAGCAGACACTGTCAATCTCTCTTGCCACTGATGGGGAAGGACTGGCTTCCCTTTTCTCCTCAGCTGGGATTGATCTGTGCATGCCAACCTTCACTGTAGGGGATAACAGTTTTTTTCACTGATTTTTTTCCCACGCTGCTGCCTGTGATCTTTCAGAGCAGCAATGTCCTGGAATGACAGGTCCATGATCTAAATGGTGTGCACATGATAATGTAAGTTTCCTGGAATGTAAGCTGGGCACTTAAGGATGTCCTATGAGAGTGAGGTTATGAAGAAATTACTCTGTCACTGGCTGAAGTCACAAAGTGCAGAAGGACATGAAAAGAGACTCAGGTGAGGAAGAAGAATATGTAAAGAAGTCTTCCCCTCCCTGTCCAGTGCTACATACTAAGTTAACTCTCCACTTACTCCACAAGGAAAGTATATTTGATCCAAATATCTCAAACATCAGTCTGTTTCTAAACCATTCCTATTTTTCACTATAGTGATACATATCAACACTGATTATCTTTTCTGAAAACAGTGTTCTGTAGTAAACAGCAGTAAAATAATTTATCTTCATTTACCTATTCTGAATGAAATCACCACAAATTGTTCAAAATTTTATTTTAATCCATGGAGATGATGTGGATGATAAATTTCTTTCAGTATATATATTTCAGACAGTTAAAATTTTGTTCAAACGAAATACTCCCCATGTGCGACTTTGAGGACTACTTTGTGGTCACAATTTCAGCCATATTACTTGTGTAAAGTATTCAGAACTAAATTTGCTAAGATATCTTGGTTTTTAAACAAGTAAGATACATCTGAAGTCTTTATTAATGACTTTTTTTTATCTTCGGGAGATGCAATTTGTTCCTCTGGAATGACCTTTCTGTTAGTTACAAGGTTAAGGTGACCCCTTGATCACTCTTTGACTTGAAGTGTGATTTGTTCTATTGTTATTTTTGTTCATCTCTTTTGTGTAGATTGGTTCTACAGTGCTTTCATAGTTTCAATGTGTCCATTATGAATATTTTTTACTTGATTAGACAATTATGGCTCTTGAATCAATTAAAAATTCTGTGTCCTCAAAAAGAAAACGTACCTATAAGCTTGTAGTTCTTTTACTTTTCAGTGTGTGCCTGGACATTGATATTGCTTTTTATCATCATCATCATCATCGTCATCATCATCATCATCATCATGGCTGTGAAGGAACCCTGGGCCTCATATTTGCTAACCAAGCACTCTATTGCTGAGTATTTTTTCAGCCCTGGATATCATTTTTCTCTTTCTTTTAGTTAAGGACATTGATCTCTTTGGTTAAACGAGCCTTGACATGTGGAGCCACGGTGGAAAATAAGCAAGAGTGGTAAGTCTCAGGTTGTACTGGCTTTCTCTCGCAGCAGCTATGAGAACTTCCAGTCAGTAAGTGACCTGCAGATCTGTGTAAAAGATCTGGTAATGGCACCAGCGCCAATTCTAGGTAGGCGGAGGAGCATTCAGAAGAAGACAAGAAGCAGAATCTGTTGTTTTCTGCCTAAAGCCACAATGCTGTTTTCCTTGATATATGTATATGTTTAAATGAACTGTTGAGAGATCATAGAGATGTCTTTATCCTCTCAGATCTTCTTCCTGGGTTATTCCAGGTCACGGAAGTCCTGTCACCTGTCAAAGGTGACTGTGTTCTGAAGCTGAAGCAGTATGAGTCCCTGAGCAACTAGAGGCTGGTGTGAGCATGACAAGTAACGCTTTCCCACTGGGTTTCTTCATGGCTATTGAAAGAAATGTGAGTGAATGATGTTAGTAATCTGTTAAACTCCACCTCCACAGTTACCTGGCAAGAGCCAGGTATGCTCCGCCCCACAGTTACCTGGCAACAGCCAGGTAGGCCTGCCCACTCTAAAAGGGGCTGCTTGCCCCCTCCTCTCTCTCTTACTCTTGTTCTCCTCGACCCAGCACCTGCAGGTTGCCTTCTCCCCTCCCCCCTTCCCTTCCCCCTCTCTCCACGTGGTCATGGCCGGCCTTTACTCCTCCACTCCTCTACCTCTCTGCTCTCCCTCCTATCTCCTGAATAAACCTCCCCTCGTGGAGCCGTCTAGTCTGCTGTGATCTGTTACCAACTGCACGTGAAAACCTTTCAAATGATATGAGCTTCAAAGGACAGCATGGCTTCTACCCTTGAACTGCCTCCCTTGAGCCTCATGACATCTTTTCGTTGGAAATATATGTTTCTTAACAAGATTTCTAGAGAAAGTACTGTTTCAATGCATCTTTCAGAAAGATATAGGGCTGATAGCAGGTCTTAAAATTATATGGATTTGAATTTCAAAGTACTTCATTGCTCAATCATTCAGTTGTTTAAAAACGTTTATTGGGCTGGGAAGAAATCCCAGTGGATAAAGAAGTCAAATCCATTTTTGGCTGATGGTAATGAACTTCAACCGTCTTCTTGATGGCAGCATCAACCTGGTTCCGTGGATGACAGGTCGCGGGTTTTGATCTCTGTCTCGCTTAATCTTGATGTCCTGCGCACATCCTCTCAATGGGGGTCCGTCCAGAGGGGTCCGTTCCTCGAGCCCCACGTCTGGGTGCCACTTGACCCGACTGGCAGGCCCTAGTTATTTGTGGGGGCGAGGAGGACTGCAACCTGCTATTCTTCAGAAGATATGGTACACTGCTTGAGTTATACCATCAGCCGAAAATTGAAGAGGATCCAGAAGTGACTCTGCAGGAGACTGACACAGCTGCCAGCTCCCCTGCCTACCCCCTACGGTCGACCGCTAGACTTCCACGCCCTCCAGAAGGGTTCCTGGTATGCCTGGCTTTGCCCCCGTTTCTCTCGATAGAGAGCTTGGCCTCTTGATCACCACAACAAAAATTGGCTTTTTCCTAAACCAAGACCACCCTTGATATGGCCGCTAACATTGGGGAGCCTTCCTTTATGACAATATTACACCCCAAACTGACAAGTGGTTGGTAAATTGAACATTTACAAGGGACTAGGATGGCTGTGAGTTAGCCCAATGACGGGATTATTGTAGGTCCACTTCCCAGGGGCCCACCCAATGCAGCCGAAAAGGAGTGCGTGGTGCTGGGAGTGGGTGCAGCCTACATGGCCTAAGACAGGGCCCTCACCCTCCTTTCACCCACATCGGAGTCCCTTGACGTTGCCCATCGTCGACAGCCTAAAACCTTCGACCATCGATGTGACTCGTCTCACATCAGTGTTTTGGGGTTGTGAACTTGTCTAAGACCCCCCCATAATTAGACATCCAAATTCAAAATTCACATAGTTGGGATTGATCATAAGATGCCTTCTCTAACTAAACAGAGAAGGGGGAGATGCCAGAAGCCAGGACCTTCGCCCTTACCCTCACCCCCCACCTTTCCCCACCTGCACAATGTCCTCTGAAGCTTGGCAACTGCAAGACCCTGCTTAGCAACTGCAGATAGACTCAAAGCAGTGTACCATATCATCTTAAGAATAGCAGGGAGACCATAACTCAAGCAGTGTACCATATCTTCTGAAGAACAGCAGGTAGATCATAATTCAAGGCAGTGTACCGTATAGACCATGACATGTTTCAAGGCACAGGCCAAGAAGATTTTGTACTTTTCCACCATCTGGCCCCTCTTACCCCCTCCCCTTGTGAAACATGCTATAAAAAAGCATTTCATGTTCAAAAATAAATAAATTATTTATAAAAAAAAAAAAAAAAAGAAGTCAAATCCATGTGTTCAGCAGCCACCTAACAAGCAGGTGTGGTGATGTGTTAGACATATCTCCCAGTGTTATGAATGTGAAGATAGGAGGATGCCTGTTGTTTGGTATACCTCTCTGTTTAGTTGAATCAGGTTCAATGAGAGCTCTACACAAGGCTATGTGCACGCATGTGTGTGTATGCACTCGTGTGTGTACACACACACACACACATGCACACACGCACACCCATATACATAGCACAGGAAAAAAAGATGTATCAAGTATTTATCATGTTCAAAACACCAGCTTTTATGCTATAAACACTGCACAAAAGGTTAAATATAAGCAGAAAATAACCAGCCAGAATACATCACTACTTTCCCCCAATGAAACAATACAGAAAAGTAGGCAGAAAGATGAATAAAGTTACAACCCAGGACCATGGCGCAGATCTTCTTTTGGGAATTCCAAGAGGAGACATTCTAGGTTGTGGAAGAAATATGAACGCTCAGGTACAGAAGATATGCTTGGTTTACCAGTGTGGTAAACAAAGTTATAGGGTCGAGATGTATAGCGAGATGGTCCAGCCTGAGTCCCTGACACTGCCCTGTGGAGAGTGAGAGATGGAGGTGAAAATGGCAGGTGGAGAAATGGCAGATTCTACCGTGTTGGGCTTTGTATACTGGGTTGGATTGCCTGCTCAAGATGTGCTTTGACTGCATGAAGAAAAGCAGATTTGATTTTAATCTTGAAAGAAAGAAGAGGCTAGGCATTTGACAGGGAACTTGGGGTAGGGAGGGGAAGAGGAAAGAATGATGTAATAATATTTTAATTAAATAAAAACATCCAGAATTTACTCTTATATTTATGATTTATTGTGTGTGTACCCCTTCTCCCCCCACATCTGTGTGTGTGTGTGTGTGTGTGTGTGTGTGCGTGTGTGCATGTACTCATACAGGTGCCATAGCTTATTTGTTTCTACATATAAGAGGAGGACAACCTGTGAGACTTAGTCATCACCCTCTTTAATTTGGTACCTAGACAAAGAACTCAGGTCACCAGGATTAGTGACAACCACTTTTACCCACCGAGTCATCCAGCTAGCCTAGAATGTTATTTTTAGTCTAAAGTTGACAGGAACACACATCAACTGATGAATCATCAATCAATTTACAATAAATAGGAAAGATAATACCATCTCAGTTTCAGAGATGAATCATTGAGGGCTAGAGGGATTAAAATGACTTTTTAGCAGTAAAGCATAAAGTAAAAGGGCAAGCTTTCTCATGGACCCAAATTGCTTCACACTGTGTATTTTTGGTCAAGCAAACCCATCATGTCTCAAAACACCATCAGTTAAAACACCACAGTTCTCTAAAACGGTCTGAGCATTTTCATTTATTATAAACACTGAAGAGACTCTTATCTTGATTTGTGGAAGTAGGGGTGGACAAGACTATGGACAATCCCTTTGCAGAGACTTTTAAAAAGTAGATGAAATATATGCTGACACTCCGAATTCCTGGTCCTAATCTTTTCATTTTTTGGTGCCTTACAATGAAGAGACTAGAGTGTACAGAAGCCAGGTGAGAACAGAGCCAAGCTCATCCAGTGCCAGATTACCTTCCATTCAGACTAGCTCATTGCTAAGGCCACCTTACAACTTTCAGATTTACAGGGACTGACTGGACTATCCATGTAACATCTATGTTCATACGATCAAGGCTGCAACCCTTTTGATTTCCAGAGGCAAGGGATCTCATCACTGAATGTTGTCCACTGCATCTTTTACTAATTTCTATGCAACATAAATTCTGTTTCAGTTTGGCTTCCAGTGTGCGGGGATCCTGATACTCCAGGAAGGAAACAAAATTTCTGATATAGAGAGAATTTTAGCTGGAGTTGAATGGATCAGGAATCATCATTGGCAGGCTTTCTAGAGTTGCTTTGAGTTGTTTTTTCCTAGGTGTCTGGGTTTTAAGATATCAACAACTGATCACTCCATTATCTAACCCTACATGGCAATCATCATGGGTCCACAGATATAAACTCAAAATACACATGAAATGAAACAGCTCAGTGGTTAGAAACTTACTGTCCCTTCACAGGACCAGAGCTTGGTTCGAAGTGCTCTCATTAGGTGGCTTGCAAGGACTCATAATTCAGCTCCAGGGCATCTGATACCCTTTTCTGGCCTCTGCAGGTACCTGTGTGAATATGCATGCACACATACAGATGCACTGAGCCCAGGCATGTGCCTGCATGTACATGCGGTAACACACACACACACACACACAAATAAAAATAAAACAAATATTTCATAGATGCACAGAAAATGAGATAAACAGTTCTCTTCACTTGGCAGAGGCTGTTGGGTTCAAGAGTAGAGATTTCTTTCTCCAGCAAATGTTTGGACTTTGGGACTCACAGCAGGGGCTTTCAATTTCCCTCCACTTAGACTTATTTCACATACCCAAGATTATTTTAATCTTTCACGAATTAGTTCTGATAATCAGACATTTCTATAATTTGGTCTACTCTGAAACTGAATCAGTAGTTAGGAAAAGAGGTGCATGTATGTGTGTGATATGTAATATATGTATATGTATATATGTGAAAGATATCTCTATGTACATGTGTATATCTATCTGTATATATGTGAAACAGAAACATACACATTTTTTGCTTAGATAATATTCTTTGGGAATTTTCTATGAGACAACTTTATCATCTACAAATAGATCTGTTTTTATGTTACCAAACTTACAATCTTTGTTTTTGCCTTCTTTAAAAATTTTGGAGCTATGTCGATTACATTTGAAAAAATAAAATTCTTAAACATCTAAATCTTAGAGAAAGCACAGCAGGAAAGTCGCTTTTCATTGTGTTATGATGTTTATAGGATCTTTAAGCATGCCTCTCAGTAAACAGAAAAAGTTCACTTTTAGTCTTAATTGTCTGAGACTTCCTTTAAAACCCCAAGTGAGTATTGGTTTTTAACAAATGCCCTTTTTCTGTGTTGACTGATATGATCATGTTTTCTTTTTGTTAGCTTGTTGATATGGCGTTTTATATAATTGTTTCTGAATGCTGAATTAGTCTTGCATGTGTGAAAGAAAGCCCAGTTAGTCATGGGGTGGAATTCATTTTATACATTCCTGTACTCAATTTGCTAAATTTTATTGTAGGCATTTACATCTAAATTAACGAGGGGTATTCATCTATTGTTTTGTCTTTTCTGGTACTTTCTTTTCTGGCTTTGGTATCAGGATAATTTTAATCTCTTAAAAATCACATGGAAGGAGCATATAAAAATGATTTGAGGTTTACTTTAATGGTTGACAGAATTCTTCAGTGAAACTATATGGGCTAATAAACATCCTTTTTGTGAGATTTTCTTTACAAATTTAATTTCTTGATAGGCATAGTACTGTTCAGATCAATAGTTTCACCTCGAGAAGTTTGTGATATTGTCGAAATGAGTTCATTTCTTCTCGAGAATCGTTGAATTTAGGTACTTTCAAATAATTTAACTATGTGAATAATGGCTGTGATAGTCTGTGTCCGAGATGAACCCATCAGCACTGCTTCCTCTCATTCGCATCGACCCACATCATACCAGAGGTGGTCTGTACACCAGACAGATGCGCCAAAAGTAATGACGTAATGTCTCTCCTCTCCTCCCCCCTTGCCTTCTTCCTTACTGTTCTTACACTGATGATGGCTCTGAAGAAAGCCAGCTGCCATGCTGTGAATAGCTTTATGAAGAGGCTCATGTGCTGAAGAATTTTACTGCCAAGACTTGTGAGTCATCATGGAGGTGACTCTAGCTCATTCAAGCTCTCAGATAATGTGAACCCAAGCCAACATCATGATTACAACCTCATGGCAGACCATAGCCAGAAGCATTTGCCACTTGGATTCTGTATTCTTAGTCATGTGTAAAAAAAAAAATATATATATTTGTTTCAAGTTGCTAAATTTGAGGGAAAGGTGTCTTGTCATGTAACAATAAATTGTTAATAGAAATGGCAGTAGGACAGAATGATTTTAAAGTCACTGTACCAAGATGGTTTCCTTTCTTCACATTTTTCTTGACCATACAATCTTCTACTAACCGTAATCAGTCTTCCATTCAATGTATTGACAAGTGGCATAAATGTCATGGATGTTAAATGGAATGTTTTCTCTCAAGCCCTAATTTAAAGAAAGCAAGTGAGATTACTCCAGTCTCCTAAAGACCATGTCTTGGAGCTACAGCATTTGTCTGGCAGGATTTAAGAAAGATAATCCATGCTGTGGCCCTGAAGCCAGTTAGCTCTGGTAGCTCTAAAGAGCATTCCCAAGGATAGTGCTAGGAAACTAAGAGGAACACACAAATTAGAGTTCTGTGAATAGACTACTTTGCTTTTTAACCAGTCCCACTTCAACTCTACTTAAGAGATACTTTCTAGGTTCTGAGAGGCTGACATTAAACAGCTCAGCAAGGTTGATTTTGACTCACCAGATTAAGGAAGCTGTGCAGCAGGGTCTTTTTTGCTTAAATGTGTACTGCTGCTGAGCTGAGGACACAGGTATCATGACCTGGTACTAGAGTGAGGAGGGTTTCCAATGATAGGAAACTGTATCTTTTTCTTTGATGACACACTATTGGTGTAATAGGTCACCGCTGTTATCAAGGAAGTGTATAGCAGAAGCCAAGTGACACAGAAAGCTTCCCACAATCCTTTTGGTTTTGTCCCACAAGTTACCCCTTGTCTGCTTCTGGGAAACCAGGGCAACAGAAGATAAACTGAGAAAACCATGAAAAACATAACTTTTTCTCATTACACACACACACACACACACACACACACTCACACTCACACACACACACACACACACACATTGAATCCTTGCATGGTGACTCAATACTGAATTTGAATAGAGCAGATAACAAATAATAAATACTACTACATGTTAGATATAAGTTCTAACTGAATACATGAACTTTTAATATGGCCACAAGCAAAAGAGATACACTTGGGTTTTAGTGAGGAGCTAAAAAATATGTGAAGAAAATAGAATGATTTTTCTTTTCTTTTCTTTCTTTTGTTTTTTCTTTCTTTTCTGTCTGCTGGCATTTTGTCTTCAGTCAACAAGTTAATCAAAGATTGAAAATTAAAAACTTTACCCCCTGTGTCTGAAATCATTTTGGTCTGATATTTTACTCCCTGGGGTAAGTGAATGGATACTGAAAACGAATACTCATAACTCAAATTAAGAAACCATTAAAAGTATATACTTTAATCACAGCAAATATAACAAAGTATCAAGGAATAAATAGTTGAAAGAACTCAAAATTTCTAGAGAATACTCCAGGATAGAAAACAAAGATGTACTTCTTCCCAGATTGATTTATAGGTTTAATTTAAGACATTTTGTTGGCATATACAAGTTTATTTTAAAAAAATATCTGCAGACATACAGATCCTATTGAACTGAATTTCAGCTGAGTAATCAAGGAAAAACTGTGATTTCCTTGAAAATAAAGAATAATATACAAAGAATCACCCTGCATTCACTGCTTCTTTTCCTATCCATTTGTTTTGAGAGGTAAGATCTTGCTTTGTATTTCATGCTGGTCTTGAGCTTGGCCTCCTGAGTTCTGGGATCATTGGGAAAAGCATGTTTAGCTTACTTCTTGGTGAGGTCTACCATATAGCCACAATGTGGTACAGGTGTAGGCATAAATGCAGAAAAGTTTATAAACTACACAGAAATGGGCTCATATACCATGTACAACCAATATTGTGGTCAAGCATTTTTGCTTTGACATTACAGTAGTTCACATACAGCAAGTTGTCCTCACCTTAAAACACAGGGTCTAATTATGCCTAGGACATTGATATCAATGCTGTCAAGAAATAGAAGACATAGTTACAGGGAGCTTGGAGTCCTCTTTTGTGGACACACTCCTCTCTTCCCCTTACCTTAACCTCTCAAAGTCAAAAAGCCATTCCTTCCTATTATTCCATTACCTAAAGAACATGACATGAATGGAACCATACAGTGTGTGGTCTTTTAGTCTCACACTCTTCACTTGCCATCATTTACTGGATGTATTTTATTGTGTCTGCCAACAGTTTGGTGTGTCTCACAGTGTATATGCATGGTACAATTTTACTTGACCATTCAATCCTCTAAGAGCCTCTGGGCTCCAAAATTTCGGTCGTTATGGATCAAGATGCTCTGAATGTTCACATACATATTCTTATCTTCACACTAAATGGAATTTGACAAGAAAAGGAAATGCCTTTATTTGTGGAAATATTTTCACTATTAAGGAAATATCAAATTATCTAAGGAACTGTGGGTCAGGGAGGGGCTCCTGAAGTCTGTAGGCTACCATCTCTTCACTCTCTACTTTCTGCAGTCCTCTCTTTTATACTCACTCCCTTTAGATGTCCCTGACCCATGCCCTCAATGAACCTTTGTTGGGACAGATCATATTATTGCCACAGAACATGGGTGCCTACAACTTTAGTTCCTCTTTCATGACTTAAATATGCTTGGAGAAGGAGGAATAGATTGTGGGAATGGATGGATGGAGGTGAAGGGGGGGGATATGTTCCTTTTCAGATGGTGTATGATATCCTTGATATCTAAACTCAAATAGAGTTCATGGTCAATCCCATGACTTTCCTTGCAACGCTGAGTATCTAATTTGTATGAACAATAAATTTTTCTATTATTGACATGGTTCTTGATATTTTATTGTCATTGTGAAAGGGTAGGTAAGGTGTAATTATTCAAAAAGGCATGGATATATATATATGTATATGTATATGTATATGTATATGTATATGTATATGTATATGTATATGTATATGTATATGTGTGTGTGTATTATTCTAAAATACCTTGCAAAGCCTAACTACATCGTTTAAAAGTGACTTGCTTAAGCTAGTTAAACAGATAGAACTGTTCTGCATCATCTAATATCTTTATATAAATTTCATCTATTGAGTCAATACCTCATTGTTTCTTGAGACTATGTTGCAGGATATTTGATCAAATTGTGAACCTTGAGATTGTGAACTGTAAGAATTTGTTTCTAATTGTGGTTCAGAGTTTTATCCTAGAGCTTTCTGTTTACTCCAAACAAGCACTTGTGGTATGGCTCAGCCCTAGCATACACTACTAGCTAAATAAAGTCAACTCCAGGTCAAGAAGCAGAGCAAGTAACCAGCTGACAGGGAGTGAACATAAGTGAACAGAAGGGAGGGACTTTGAGTTGAAGGCTACTTAAAGCAGCTTTAAGAAAGTGTGGAGAAGGAGAAGGAGCCTTTTCCTTCTGGCATGTCAGTGGATATGAAGGTCAGCTGGGTGCTTTTTCTATCTCTCTGAGCTAGCAGGCTTTCAGCCCAGCATCTGGCTCCTGTGTCTTTTTTTGATAAAATCAAATGGCTGGGATTAAGTTTATTTTAAAAACAAGCCTAGAACAGTGGTTATTAAAAAATAAAAGTAGCAATTCATAATGTCACCTGGAGCATATGAAGCTGTTTATACATATGTAGAGATTTTCTTGTGGAGTAAGAAATATCTCTACAAAGTTGATAGATTTTTTTATGCTTCTTCACAAAGGAGCGAGTTACAAGTTGGAACTATCAGAGTGCTAAATTCAGAAGATTATGTCAAAAATGAAGTAATGGCACTTTATGCAAACTTTAGAATAAATTCATCTGAAGTAGCAATTTACCCATCATTAAAAATAATCCACTGAAATTTCAAAATTAAAGTAGGAGGCATCAGGGCATCGAATGTGAATTTGAACAATCTAATCTTGAGAACCCTACACAGTTCCAAGAGTCTGCGTGTTTATGCATATTTAACCGGAAAAAAAAACTTCAAGTTTTTGTATTAGAGAGTATTTAGAGGTGGATATATAGGAGCCATAGCCCTTAAATATTCTTAAGCCTAAGAGATTTGTCAACCAAGTCATCTACTCAGTCATCAGTTGGCCTGTCTTGTTAAGCAACATGCCAACAAATGAAACTCATGAAAGAAGCATTATACTAACGTGCAACAGGGTAGAATATGTGCTTAGCTCTGTCAAATTTTAGAGGTAACTCCATTTTGTTTAATCCCTAATGCAGTTTCATTGAAAAGGGAACACTGTTAACTCAGTATATATAGCCTTGTGATGATTAATCTCCGATAATTTGGCTATTCAATCAGGTGTTAATCAGTAGATTGTGTCAAGGTTTTAAGAGCTGCTTCTGTATAGTGGGGGATTCCAACCTTGATAAAGTCAGCAGTCTTCATCCACTGAAATGAAAGCCTTAAGAAGAGAACAGCAGAAGATGGGATTCTGTGTCAGCACAGTATCATCAGCTCCTATTCCTTTTTGTTCTGCCATTGGGATCTATGAACTTCAGACTTTGCAGCCACACTGGAGCCAAGTGTGTGAGTATATGATTATTTAGATAACGTCCTGATTCCTTGCTCTGAAATTTTCAGACAGATACACCAGTTCTGGTATACCCACTTACTGAAAAACCTGCCTTTGGGAGAAGATGCTACCAATTTGATTGACAGATTTCAGAGCCCAGGTTCAAATTATTATTGCCTTGATTTCTTCTATTTACTTTGGGGCAATCTGCATATATGGAAACATTTTTAATTCAATTTTTAAACTTTAGTTCATAACACAAGAATTTCACAAGATCACTGCATGTTAAGCTTAAATATCTTAGAAATAATCTAGTCCAAACTCCTTCTTAATAGACAACGGAAATAGAGAGGAAAATGATTGCTAATGTTGGAACTGGGCCAGCTGCCATGTTTTCTGACACACAATTGTATCTTTTCCCTGTAACTTCTTCTTCTTTATGTCAATCGTTTCCCTCCCTCTTCTGCTCTGGAAAATTGACTGATTAAGCTACCACAGAGTGAGCTAAACAAGCTCCTGGGATGACGGGAGATGATTGTGGACGGAACAGAAGAAATTATAGGGAAAAGGAGCTGTTACATTCTGTTCTGGATCCCAGCCAGAAGCAAAGGCATTTGGGTCTCAAAAATTAGGGTGACCAGCCACATCCTCCGATTTAGGGAGCCCCCTAGGAACTCTGGCACAATCAAAACTAACATGTTCCACTTATGATCACATATGGTTCAAATATGCAACATGGGAGAAAAATAAAACAAAACCTCTATGTATCCAGGAAGGGAAAAACCTTTTACTTCCTATGGCTGGTAAGATGTGTTTCCCTTATAAGAAAGATAACTTTATTTTTCATAAAATCAAAACAAAAAATTAATGTACAGATTATGAGACATACAGAGAAAGTGTCTCAGACTGTTTGCTGATCTAGAACACTGGTTTTCCCTTGGAAAGCAAGATACTTTCCTGTGTATATTGTTCACATTCTTTCAGCTAGCTATGGCACTGGAGGGCATCTTACCAGCCTAATACTGGGTAGACTGAACAGGTCACAATGAAAAAATGTGATTGATTGTTAATGCTCAGAAATGGATTGAAATACCATCCTACTATAGATCTTCCATGCTTTTTCTACACACAGAAAAAAAAAACTCTGAATTTTTTGGGCTCTTAATCACATACGTTTGAGCTCAGTGGTTTCAATTTTGCACATGCAAATTTGAAAATAAATGGGCAGACTGTTTAATGACTCTAAAAATGCTCTGAGTACTTTGTTGGATCTTGAGATTAACATTGGTCAGCAACTGAGAAAACACAATCTAGACAAAGCAATTTTGAGCTTCTTTTCTAACCTGCAAATAATGTATCATCAATACATTAGAATACATTATCATCAATACATTTAGAATTTCTAATTCTAAAATTCAAGTTATCCTACCACAGAACATTTGAATCATGGCTCAGGAAAGATTCACACACCTGCATTTTAATTCCTATTGTCTAAAGTAATATTAACATGTGGAATGAAGATTATCTATCTATCTATCTCTATCTATCTATCTATCTATCTATCTATCTATCTATCGCCTATCTACTATCTATCACACTATGTTTAGTGTAGTGTATACACATGCTTCTGTGAGTATGTGCATGTGTGCATGTGATTGCTAGTGGAAGATGGAGGTCCACATCTGGTGTATTCCTCAGTCTCTCTCCACTTTATATTTGAGGCACCATCACTGACCCTAAAAGTCATTTTGGCATGGCTGCCTAGTCACTGAGCTTCAAGGATTCCCATGTCTCAACTTTTCCACTTCATCACCATCCCCAAAGTGAGTAGCAGACACTGCTACTATGCTTAGCTTTTTTATAGGTGCTGGGAATCCAAATGCAAACCTTCCTGTTTGCAAAATAGGGACTTTACCAACTGAGCTATCTCTTAGACTCTAGTAAAATTGTATTTTTATATCTGTGGGATAACATCTTTTATAAATATTAGATAACTACCTCAAAACTGTAAATGATGAATATGAAGTTTGAAGTGATCACATGTTTTTCTTCCACTCACTGGCAATAGGCTGGGACTCTCCTGGATAACAATGCTAATTTGCATATACCCAGTGTCTTTGCTGATGGACTCTTGGGGTTAGAGAGCTTCAGATACAAGTGCTTCTTAGCTTGTATTGAGCTTGGTAGATTCATTGCTCAGACATCTATTTCAAGAGTGGATGCAAAGCTGATTCATTTCCTATCTCTCCCACCTACACAAACATCACAAAATCAGTAAATGTTCAATTTATAAAAATTTGGATTATATTCCTCATTTAGTCACCAGTTACTTCCATAGGGCTTCTGGTGGCCAGATATGAAAGGTGAGCTAACTTATCTCCTCTTACTAGCATAGCTTGCTTCATTATGTGTAATACCTGTCTGTATTCTTCCTCTAACTGGTTCAGAGGAAGGTTCTTTTTCATCGTTGGCCAGGATGAGAGGCCACATTTTAACTCAAACTTGGGCCCACTCTTCTATCTCACCCCCTCCAAAAGAAACTTTTTTTTCCTTAAAAAGTGATACCTGACTTTTCTTGAACTAGATGTGTTTGCTCCTCTATCAGAATCATAAAGACAAAGCACCAACTTGCATTTTAATAAGACACATTTAAACCCACTTCTTAAATCCAACCTCCTGTTAAGTTTGAATATAGTTAAATCTTACAAAGCCTATGACTAAACAAGAGGAATCTCTAACAAAGAAACTAGAATTGAAGACTGATAGTCAGAGAGTCAAAGAGAAAAATCCCCAAGAAAATCCTCTCTGAGTTCCATCATCAACCTTACTTCCCATTTCAATTCTGCACCAAAAATGGTTTTATCAATGACATGGCCATTGTGATACTGGCTGAAGGTGGTACAGAGTGCACTAATGTACCCTGAATCACATTTAAAAATGGAACTTTATGTCCATGCTCAGTAGTGGATTATCTGAAGATTCAACTGTTGGCTTCATCCTGCTAAACTATAGACAAACCTTATATTCTAAACAGGATATATAGATGATTAATAAGTTTATCTGATCTTTAAGAGGACCCTTAGCAGTAATATACAGGTAGCCTCAGGGCATAGTGGATTTGACTCGCTCTTGATAACGCTGCACAAAACTCCAGAGAGGAATTGAATAAAACAAATGTTTTTATTTTTATAATGCATTTTGACTCGTAGCCAAGTCTTAGAGGATTGTGCTTGGAATCACATTCTGCTGTTTCCAAGTCAAATAGTTCCCTAGGCTGTTAGGTTGGCAGCACTTTTGAAATAGTGCTCATCTGAGGCTATTTAATCTTAGTATTCTGAAAATTTCCAATCTATTACTGCTGCTAAATTTAACCTCATGTGAGCCACACCACTGGGGCATGAGGTTCATCATTCTCACGGAGTGAAAGTTCCTTCTGCTCATGTCTTACTGAACACATTCAAATAATACCAAACCTTCTGGAGGCCAATCTTCCAGCTTTTTATGGTTTTAGCATTTCCTTTTTCTTAAGTATCTACCATGTATTGAGACTTAGTGTGAGGTTCCAGAGATACGTCTGCTTACAGAGAACTCAAAGCCTTATGATGGAGAGAAAGGCACAAATCAGTGACCAAGGTAAAGTGTCAGTGTTTTAGTAGAAGTAGCTCGAGGGGACAGTTCTGTGCTCTTTCAGAATTCATCATGACTGTGTCTTTTGAGGCTATAGTTGACTGTCCTCGTATACTATAGGAGGCTATGCTCCTGCATCAGAGCCATTCCCTAACCAGTGGTTTAAGAGAGAAGGTTTTGTTTGCTCAGTATACTGCTACAAAAGTCTTTGCCCAGTCACACATTTCTGTAGTGGTGTCTCTTGGACTTATTTATTGTGGATCGTCCACACACAGTGACAGACCTTTACTCATATGTCTGGGAGCCAGGTGGATTTCTCAAATAAACATCTTGCTTCTTCTCCATGTGGCCTTTGCAGTAGAACTCTGACCAGATTTTTAAAATGTTGACAGTGACTTTCAAAAAGAGTCATAATGAAAATGACATGTTTGGCAGACATTGCCTCTTCTACAGTGTCATATTCGTGAAAACTATTAATTGGACTAATCCACATTAAAATGGAATTAAATAGACCTCACTTCCTGATGTTTGGTGTCAAAAAGTTCTGGATACGCTGGAAAATCCCAGTTGTGGATAGTTAGGGAAAATGACAGGGGAAGCATTTTTGAGCTAGGACGTAAAAGATTTGTATGTGTTTGTATTTGTGTGCTATGATTAATATGGTGTGTGTGCATGTGTACATACATGAGTGTGTGTGTGAGTCTCTCTCTCTCTCTCTCTCTCTCTCTCTCTCTCTCTCTCCCTCTCCCTCTCCCTCTCCCTCTCCCTCTCCCTCTCCCTCTCCCTCTCTCTCTCTCTCTCTCTCTCTGCATATGTGTGTATGTGTGTGCATTTAGGGATATGAGGTATTACAAAGGAGCACTCCAAATTTAGTACTTAACAGAACCAAAGCATAGCACAATATCTGTGGCTATGATCACGGGCGACTATGTGATATAACAGATCTCTTTTGATAGTGAGAACGTGGCAAAAGGTAGAGTTGAAGAGTCTGGAATCATAGGCAAACATGACAAACTCTATGTCATTTGGAAAATGGAGTTTGTCCTCTAGACTCTGAGCAACCAGAAATGATTTTCATGTCTAACTTCTGATCTACCTAAGGTTTATTAAGTACTTAAAGTTTTATTAGTGACATTCAGATTTGCCATTCTTAAATATATAGAGGTGAATTCCATGAATCTCCAGCTGGCCACTACTCTGTCTGGATCACTGACCTACCAGTAAATATTTATTCCAAGTATTTCCAGTCCATCAACGGAACCCGTAGGGTTTCAGACAGTGATTCAACCAGGATGAGACTGGGGATCTTGTAAAGTACATAGTGCTATTCAGATGTTATACTATGGGTTTGTAGGTTGACTTAGACTGGGATAGGGGGCTGTCAAGATATGCAAGAAGCACTCTCGAGAAACACTTCTATTGTAAATCTCCTCCTCCCAGGGTCCTTCTACCTAGAAATCCATGCTGATAATTGAACAAATTATTTTGCTTAGTTTTTTTTTTTATGTTAAATCAAACTTCGTTATCTAATGATTATAGATTCAGGATCCTGAAAAGAATGTACTATGCCACCCATATAGCTTCTTGTAAGGTTGCCATCTTTTTACCATGGCAGTGCAATATCAAGATGAGGACCCTCATGTTGATACATTGCTGGTAATAGAACAGCACAGCATAATTAGTTTTCACTGCTTGTCAGGAACGTGGCTCTTAGTATAGTTTGCTTAATCACTACCACAATTTGTTTCAGAGTTATCTCACAATTTATAGGCACAATGATGAGTAATGAAAGATGTTTTCTAATAATAGAGACAAAATGGACACTTAGTTTCTGGATGAGTTTCTTGGATCACTGAGGCTTAGTGAATTTAGCCATAAAACAGAATGAGACTGCTTTGGGTTTTAGAATGCTATAAAGGAAATCAGAAATCCCAGATGGTTTGTCATGTTCTTTCTCTGATACAATCTGCAGAGCAGTAACTGTGCTTAGCAGTAAGTAATACTCCAGCTACTTTAGATATAAAATTGTCTGTTTCTAAACTAGAAATTGCTTTTGGTCTCATTTGGTTTGCTGTCATTTGGGCAGCAGTACAACTATAAGCACTTAATCTAAACAGCTCCTTGCAAAACCAGTGGGCAGTTTTCCATCTGAAAATGGTGGAGTTTGATTACCTGCAGGATGAAAGGAACTGAGAAGCGTGTGATTGTAATCAACCTATCTGTACAGACAGGGAGAGCTGAGGATTTACAAGCTCATATACACAGCTATGGTCATGAGTAAAAATTGTGCTGATTTGGAAATGGTGCTGGAGTACTGAGACAGGACCATCCTGAAGACAGCCGGTGTTGCCCAAGTTTAGTTCACTTGGAGGTAACTAAAGACAAACCGCTGAAACCACTACAAATAGCCATATAAAGTAAAGAAATATAGAAAGGGGGAAAAAACCATAGAGGTCAACAGAAATGTGGATTAGGATTAAAATTATGTTTAAACAGCTAGTGCGAATTACAGAAAGACCACGACGAAGCAAGCAGGTCCATAAAATAATAATATAAGCCAGAAGTACAAGAACTGTAGGGGATTAAAAGGAACACAGGAAAGGAAAGTGACGTGAGAATTACAGACCAGGAAGGAAAACAATTTGAACAAATAAAAAAGGCATAAATTGGGAAAAGCAGGAAACAGGGAAAAAAATCACCTCCAATGGGCTAGAATGCAATAAATAGATTTATGCATGACAAATATGTTTAAATACAACAAATTCATTTAAATACAAATAAAATGCATGTATATACAATAAAAATTAAAAATTTATTTGTAACAGAAATCACAAAAAATGAAGCTATACCTCAACTAGAAATTAGGAAAAACAAGTACAGGGCTTCTTACACTGATAATCATAACTTGTGCTTTTTAATAAGTAACAACTAGAAAATAATAATAATGTGTAAGATCATAGGTCACAGAGAAAACAGTAACTAGCTTTTCAGCATGATAAACTGATAAATTCCACTTTGAGAAAACAAACAAAGGAGAATTTATTTAAATCATTTGCTAAATTCTTAACAGTGGATTCAATTTTGTTCTTCCAAGACAGAAAACTTTCATAAGATGTGGGAGAAAGAGCCTACTATGCTCTTGGTGAAAACATAACTTGAAAAATTAAATAAAGTAAATAAAAAGGCAAAAGCTTTTTTTTATTAGAACATTGTGTGTGTGTGTGTGTGTGTGTGTGTGTGTGTTTTAATACATGACTTAGCTCTTAGCTCTTTCCAACAGTCTAATAAACAGATTGTTTCTCAGGAAAGTGGAATAGTCTGTAATAAATTCTTCTGGAATATTTAAGCTTTCCTTCTGCACTTTGTTTCTTATTAGAAATAATGCTAACATAAAATTACTTCAAGTTATCTCAATAACTCTCCTTTAATCCCCCATCTCCCATATGTTCTTTACCTGCTCTCCTTAGCTAGGAATGGGAGCCAGCTCTGACCTGGGGAAACCGACACGTGTTTCCTCTATTCTGTGTCTTCCCTACTTGTACAGCAGGCTTGGGAAGGTCACTCTTAGAAAGTTTATTCCCTCGTAATTGCTTCTTCTTTGGAGACACTGCTTTAAATTTAGGGTATGTCCTAGACTTCATCTCTGCCCTAACTTAGAAGCTATACCTCTATTAAAATACTATGATTAAAACCTGCTTAAATTACAACATGGTTTCTATCATCTGAATACACTTGCAGTAAAATATGAACTAGAGATCAATTAATGATATTTTCACATTAGTCTTCCAGGACACTGGTTTTCCTTTAGTTGTTCAATTCAATGGAAGCCTCAAGTTTATTTTATCATAACTTTGCTATATTGGACAAACTGTGGCAGCTAGGTATTTGTACTATAAAAGAAAACCACTGTCTTATGAAGAATTCGTGATATTATACCTTACAGAGTTTAGTCATACCAAATTGCTGAGATTTGTTAATAAATATTTTAGCTAGACAGTCACATTGGGTTTGTAACAGATGAGCTGAATGGATAGATGTCCTGCTGACTCTTCAGGGTTGCAGTATGTTGTTACTCTGTATAGGGACCATTGCTTCTTGGTTTATCACGAACACTAAGTGAATTTTATTTCTAAAACTGTTCATTTGAATAGAATCAAGGAAAGTACTGCTGTTTTTGAAACTCCACAAGAGTGGTGAGATGTGTAAGTTGTCACATGGATATCATAAAGTGGGTGCACCAGATGGCCAGTGTTTTGTGGGAGAAAGAGCTGTCCAGTAGCTTCTGTCACAAAAACCTTAGGCTAATTTTTAAAGCTAAGAGCACACCATTGCTCCAAGGATGGAAATGCAATGTCAAAGTAATACAAGAGTCAAAGCAGCTGAAGCAACTTGTTGGGTCTCCCAAGCACACTAAAATACCAAGCCATGCATTCCTGATGAATGGCTCTTTCTGTCTTCAGCTGGTTCTACTTTCATGCAGTTTTTGGTCTATTTCGAGCACTCCTGGCTTGCATAAAAATGACCTGCTTCAAGTTGCTGAGTTTAAGAATGACACAAGACTTGATATTGACAAAGTGAGAAGTCAAAAACTTTACCGCAATGAGTGCTTGACTATGCTCTGTTCAATTCACCTTTAAGTAGTAAAAAATGGAGAAGTCCTCACTGAGAAATTGCTCCCCAATACTGCCTGCACTTTTGTATAACCCAGACTACCTAGCTAGCAGTGGTACCATCCACAGTTGGATGAGCTCTCTGGCTATAATCATTCATCAGAAAATGCCCCCACAGAGGCATTTACTTAGAGGTCAATCTGATAGAATCATTTTCTCAAATCTAGGTTTCCTCTTCCCAGATGGTACTAGTTTGTGTCACGAAATCTAACCCATCACATTATGTTTCACTATTCAACATCTATAAGAAACAACAGTTCTGTTATTCTAAGCCTGACATTCTGTTTTGATACTGTGTTGTATTACTGACCAACCCCAGTAGCCAACGCTATATAGGAGGGTGGAGTTAGAATGGTCATTTTTTCTCTGGTTACTATTATTTACATAGACCTCTGAACTCCTTGGAAAAGGTACATTATAAAAATGAGATATTGTAATTATTTGTGGCACTAACAATAGCACCAACAGTCAAATTAGGTAACAGAGTTTCCAGCACATTTTTAACAATCTTTGGAAGACAGTATTTCTAGACATTTCTCACGTCGCCGGGAAAGTTTTTGTTTTTTCTCTCTCTTTTTCTCAGTAGAGTATGATAATGTACTTAGCTCTGAGCCTCTTATTTTCAAACAATTTGCATCATATTCATCTGTGTTAGAAAAATTGAAATAAAAAAAATTGAGTCAGCTAAAACTGATTGTCCCCTTTCACTGGCTTATGGGATTCCACTCCACACAAACAACCATAGTGCCAGCTGGTAGTTCAGCTGGAAACATCTGCAGGACCCTAAATTTTTTCTTGCATATTTTTTTCTGTTAAATTAAGTCATCTACTGATGATTTTACTCATTGAGGAAAAATAGGCTAGGGAGAAAGATAGACAGTCATGGCCAAACATACAAACAGAATAAAATACAGAATCACCTTGACAAAGTAACTATCAGGATAATTAAAACAAAAGCAATTTTTCATTTCAAATTTCATGTGATTCAGGAATAATAGTATCAAATCAGTGGTTTTGATTTATGTTTTGTTTTGTATCAATGCTATGCATTTTATTAATTAAATTTGCACTTAGAGAATTTCATACATGTGTATGGTGCATGGTCATTATACTTAGCCCCTCCTCCTTTCTTATGTGACGCTTACCCCTGTCAACATCCCACCTATAACCCCATAAAAGCCATTTTCCCACATTTCGTCTTTGTGTCCTGTCACCCAGTGAGTTTACAGAGGTCTGCCTGTGTCACCATGGATCTGGTGATTCAACAGAGCATGGTGGGTGTACTAGTGTGTACTAATCTGAAGAATAATCAGATTCCTGCCTGAAGCCCTCTTCCTTGTCCTTGGCGAATGTGAGATTGCTGTCAAGCATCCCATTTCCTTGTCCTTGATCCATTCTTGTCAAGCAGCCCCAAAGCTCTCCGCCTCTCCCTCTTTTTAATTTAAAAAACAAGACTGAATCTGTCTTAGGTCACTCTGCCAAGAATGCCTTCCTCACCTGTCATGGAATATGCATTATCAAAAGCAATGCTCTTATGTATTAGGTTGGTAAGGCTCTGTGCAGAATCTTCCCTGTCCTTGCCAGCCTGTTAAATTAATGACTCTGTTTGGGGGCCCATTTTCAGGTTCAAGCCATGTACTTTGGCTGCCAACATGTTGATGTTGTTAAAGACAAGCTTTAACATGATGGGCAGAAGGAAAAGTATTCCCAGGACAAAAAGGGCTAGCATGATCAAGCTATATATGCCAGTCTTGAAGCTTGACCAAAATAGAAATACTGACCTCAGGTCATGAATAATTTTATCAGCAGTATCTATCGCTTCAACACTCAAAAGAGCAGCATTCTTTAAATTCATAAGCTCACTATGCAAAGTTAAAAAAAATCCAGAGAGGTGTCAGAATTATGCCAAATACACTGCAAGTGTCTTTAAACTTTTTCCTAATTATGATGACTACCACTGTAAATTTTAGAACTAACATGAATCCAATGGTATTTGGCATGACACTTGAGATGACTCTTTACTCTTAAACTCTGAACCTCCTTCCAATAATTTGAATAGGATAAAGAACATCAATCCATTCTTCCAAATTCCTATCTTAATCCTCTTGTACATTCAACACACTAGTAACATTTTTTGCTAAATGATTAACAAAAGTAGCTGTCGTAACTTCTTGTGTCAAAGCAATTGCAGAAGCAGTGGTGCTAGCAATTAATGTAATTAAAGCTGTTATACCAGCAATAATCAAGCCCACCACCTTCTTGCTTCTGTTTAAAGCCTGACTCACTTCTTCCAGAACTTGCAAGCTTTTTTCATAAGATCAAGGTTCTGTGATACACAGGGCAATAAAACAAAAGCTGGTTGATAGATCTCTGTAACTGACATGCCGGATTTCAACAAACTAACATTGTTAGAAAGTGTACAATCAATGCAACTTACATTAAATACTGCAGAAGAAACAAAAGTGATTTTAACTCGACAGTTAAAAGAGCCTTAACACATGTACTAACATTTGTTTGAAATCCAGATCCTACCCCAACTTTATCTCTTGCTAACATAACATCATAGAGAACTGCAACTAACTTCCAAATATGTCTCTGAAAAATGTTCAGAACCAGACATCCAAATGAAGACTGTTATTTCCGATATTAAATTGATTTCTAGTCTAGTACATGATTGAGTCTGAATAACTGGTCACATTTAAGAAAAATATGAGTCATTATAACTTTTCTTTTTGATTCTCTGTTCCACAAGGTATAAAATCTTGAGGCAAGGCAGCTTGTCCCATCAGGGGTATAGGTAAGCAAAGGTGGGTAAAGAACATATGTCCAATACAGCTTCCCAGTCACCATTGTCAGGGCACTCAGCAAGCTCAGAGGTCAGCATCATTCTTTGCCTCGGCATCAACATGTCTCACCCGTTGCTCTGGCAGCCACCATGCTATTTTAACATCTTGCAGAAAAAACACAAACATGCCTATGATAAGCACTCTAACCAAAATAAATTAAAAAGAAGGCTTCATATGGCTTACACTTCCAGGTCACAATCCTTCACTGAAGAAAATGGGGATATGATTTCAAGTAGGAACTTGAAATAGAAACCATGGGAGAAACAATGCTTCCTGGCTGAATTTCTGGCTCTTTTTTTTTTTCTCATGCTTAGCTAACTTTTTTATACAGTCCAGGATCATCTACTTAGGGATGGGACCTTTCATAGTAGGTTGGGTCATCCTGTATCAATAATTTATAAAATGCCCACAGACCTGTCCAGTGATCAATTTCATCTACTCAGCTCCTCAATCAAGGCACCAGAATGTTGTTGATTTGTAGATGAGTATCTAAGGGACAGGAAGGGTTATGTTGTTTTTGTCAATATGGTTACTTTACTAATCTCATAAGGAACATATTATCCACAGCTCATATGCTAGGGAAAGTGGGCTCTAACACATTTGAGCTAATATCTTGAAGTTATTATTTGAAATAGGACATTTCTTTGGATGACAAAGCTCTCTACTTGATGTTATATGTTTTAAATCAAATATTCAGACGAATTCCCATCTTCTTTCCTCTCCCTGTAAAGAATTCAAGTCCTAAAAGAATGTGGAACGAATTCCTTCCCAGACTAATGAAAAACAGTTTTCCACAAATTGTCAGTGTTCATATGGGAACTCAAGTGGTTATGTGCAGATGGATGTGAGCATGTGATCATGGAAAGGATTAGAATCTATTGCCAACAACATCTAATTGGTCTGGTCACCAGAATCCCTATGGTCCTAATGTTGCTTTTTAAATTTGCATTACCATTGAAGACTTTTCTTATGTTACCGAATTCAGGGTTTCTTTATCCACCAGTTTCTCAAGGGTTGACATTGACCTTGGCAATCTATGAAAGTGTGAGTTATGAGGGTCTTCATTGCCTTTTGTTGCTGTTATCCAAGGACATCTTCCTGTAGTCTTTAATACATTAGTAATTCTAAAAGGGAAGTGGCTGCAAACCTTCATTGCCAATTGACCAAGTGTTTAACTAATATCACAAAATATATTCAATTATAAAATAAAAAGGGGCAGTGGTTTACTACTTTATCACACAGTGACTATGGAAATATAAGGAATGCTGAGACATATCTCAATCTCTGTTACTCAGTTACTACAAAACCTCTTCCAAGAGGAGACAAGTCTCTCGGGCTAAACGAGTGATTTCATGAGAGGCTTTGTAATAACTGGAGAAAATGTAGCTTGAATTGCAAATGAGAAACTTCTAAAATTAATGATGATAGAAAAGAGAATCAGATAAAGAAATATCAACTCTGATTTAATGAAATAGTCTCCATGTCTGAAGGTTAAAAGCCACATATTGATATTAAATCATTAGTTCTTCTAATCGGGCTATTATATTTTCATTAATATTTATAACAAGAGCCAAAATCCGCCATTGCCGAATGACTGATCAATTTTATGTGGAAAGTTTTCTGTCTTCCTTTTCCCTGTGGCTCCAGGTTCAGGCAGTAAAAATGATTGCTTTGTGTCAGCTTTGTGTAGGGACATAAGTAATGAAATAGGAATTGTCCCCAGTCTCACATAGAGAAGCCAGTAAAGGAATAAGAGTGGCTAAGAAATTGGAGCAGAAAAGAAAGAAAAACAAAAACATTATGTGTTTTCTTGGTAGATAGTGGATGTTAAAAGTCAAGGGAAATAGATACATTGCATTTTGGGTGTTGCTAAATCTAGATACTTGCTTGATAAAATGCTTTCTACTGTAAACTTAAACAAGCAATAACTCTTGCCTGCTCCCACCCCATAAGAGCTGAGACAGGAATCTAAGCATACTTGGAGCTTCCTAGACCAGCTTTCATGTTGAACATTGTGGGATTATTTGTCCAAGTTCACAATTAGTCTAGCGTGCATTCCCTAAAAGTAGCATATCCATCTATCTATTCCTTACTTTATCTTTGCCTCAAGGTCTTTTTATCAGGGTAGAACTAAGCAAGGTTGCTTTGGGAACTGGGTAACTGATGCTGGGTTATTTCTTCTGGGGTTGCTTTCAGCTAGACTAACTCCTCACTTGACCAGCAAATTCTGATGTGATTGTTACAGAAGATCATGTTCGCTTCAGATTACACTTACAGTGGAGAAGCTGGGATGCTCAAGTTACTCCCCAATATATTGAAGGACAAAGTAGCAAAATGAACACAGGAAATGATGGCCCTGTGAAGAGATGAACAGCAAGGCTGAGTTGAATAGGAAGAGTTTGCAGGGATATTTGAAATCTGGTGACAAGTATTCATCATATTTTGGACTGAGAGATACTTTTTGCATCCCCACAGTGAATTCTTCTCTCTGTTGAATTCAAATATTCACTGTAGATAACGTTTACACTTTAAATAATATATATGACAATAATTACCATTGTGATCAATCCATTGACTATATTACTATTTATTACTAGATATTATATAATATAGTCCTACTTTTAAAAAGTCTCTACAGGCCGGCTCTAAGCAGTTATTTTAAATTAAGAATCTTAGATGTGCACTGATTATTGGATATTAGCCCAGAACCTTAAAATGCCCAAGATGCAACTCACAGGCCACATGAAGTCCATAAAGAATGAAGACCAAGTGGGGGTGATTCGGTCCTTCTTAGAAGGAGCAACAAAATACTCAAGGGAGCAAATATGGAGACAAAGCGAGGGACAAAAACTGAAGGAGGGGCCGTCTGAAGACCTTTCCACCTGAGTATCCATCCCATGTGCAGTCACCAAAGGTAGGTGCTGATGTGGAAGTCAGGAAGTGCATGCTGATAAGAGCCTGATATGGATGTCTCCTCAGAGGTCTTCAAGAGTCTGACATATTCAGAGGCAGATGCTCACAACTAGCCATTGAAGTGATCATGGGGTTCTCAATGGAGGAGTTAGAGTGAAGACTGAAGGAGCTGAAAGGATTTGTGGCCCCATGAGGAGAGCAACAATACCAACCAACCACAGCTCCCAGGGTCTAAACCACCAGCCTGGGAGCACTTATGGAGGGATCCAGGGCCTTAGCTGAATATATAAGAGTGGAGGGCCCTGCTGGGCACAGGTGGAAGATGAGATCCTTGACCTCATGAAGGCTGGACGCCCCAGGGGGTGGGAGTTTTGAGGGTGGGGAGGTGGGAGTGGGGGGGTAGATAGAGGTTACATCCACAAAGAAGAAGGAGGAGGTGTGAGGGGATTGGGGGTTCCTGGGTGGGTGGGGGATGGGGTAAGGGGACAACATATGAAATGTAAATAAAACATCCAATAAAAAAATTTAAAAAAAAAAAAAGAATCTTAGATGTGACTTACGCTTTGAGAGTTTCTTATGGGCTAGCGAAAGATTGTCGTTTAAACTGTTATATGCTTTTAGAAAAAAATGACATTAATAAGATTAGAGGAAACAATGGGGGACAGCAAGAAAATATAGATGATGAAAGAAATAAAGGAATTTGTAAAAGGATGGATGGCTGAAGGAAGGATGGAGGGAAGAAATAAAGGAAGATATAAAGGGGATGGCTGAAAGAAGGATGGAGGGAAGGGCCTTACACAGCCTTTGGACCAATGGGAAATCAACTTGAGCTCTGGAGTAGCCAATCATTCCATTAGCAATATGGGGAGGTGCCAGGCTTTCAGCACCTACGGAACTTCCAGAAAGACTGGCGTGGTGTAGAGGGGGGAGCAGCAACCACTCTGTTCAGGCCATTCTGAGCTTCCGCTATTTTGCTAGGATTCTCTATTTTGTGTTACACGGCTCGCCAGCAAACATAGGCACTTGCATTATTAGAGTGGTATGGAAGCCTCCCTCACGGTCCCCTGGGCCCCACCCAGGGGGCACAGCATCCACATGTACTTGCTCAACACTTGTGCATATCACATGCAAGATGTATTTATGCACGCACACCATACACATGCTCACCATACCAAAAACAAAAATAAAATAAAATGAAAGCATGTCACCACTTAATTGCTAACAATGACTCCTACCCGTGGAAATAGACTTTTATTGGTATGCTTCGGCATTAACTTTATGCCCTTTATCTCGTTAATTTCTACAACTTATTGGATGGCTCCTATCCTCACTTTCTTGGGTAATTTCTACTTAATGTTTCATAGGATTTTTGTAACAATTAATCACATTCACATGTACAGCAGTGGCATTTTTAATTTAAGTGTGATTCTTTTGAAAATAGCTTTTATGTCCTAACATCCTAACATAATAACGTGTTTGTTATTTTATATCAATTGGCAGTATATTGAAGATGCTTATAGAGACAGCAATTCTTAACACTGCATTAATATAAAATCACCAAGGGCCTTTTGTTTGTATTTCCTGCCTCAAAAGACCCTGAGCTAGTGAGATATTTGGGGTCCAGCTTCTATATTTCTGAAAGAGTGCCAATAACTTCTCAGGAAGGAGAAATATAGCTAAAGGTACTTGCGATAATTAAAAAGATAGAGTATAAAAATGTCCCATATTATAAACATTTTTAATTTAATTACATTGTAGTCAAGAAATAAGTATACCTTCTTGTTTTCTTCTCTTCACAAGAGTTTCAGGCCATATTTGTGTGTGCTTATGGGATGAGCTTACTCCTGCCTTCCCCTGAGGCCCAGAATTAACAACTTCTTCAATTAAAGTTATTTTGCTTTCTAAAACAGACTGTGTTTATTTATTTTAGTGTGTGTGCGTGTAGGCCAGAAGACAACCCCTGTTGCCATTCATCAGGTATTGTTTAGCCTGTTTTTTTTTGTGAGTCCAGCTCAGTCAGCCCCTCTCTCTCTCTCTCTCTCTCTCTCTCTCTCTCTCTCTCTCTCTCTCTCTCTCTCTCTCTCCCTCCCTCCCTCCCTCCCTCCCTCCCTGCCTC
>NW_021604707.1:2398543-2426043 GCF_004785775.1 Grammomys surdaster
CTCCCTCTCTCTGTCTCTCTCTCCCTCCCTCTCTCTGTCTCTCTCTCCCTCCCTCCCCCTACCCCACCCAGACTCTCTTCCTGCCCCATGCACCTACCATAGGGTGAGTACTATCAGAAAGTGGTGTGCTTTCCTTGCAAGCCTATACCCAGAATTCAGTATATTATAGGTAGGTAGATACATAAGATATAGGAAAACTTTACTAAGAGGAACCAAACAGCTGAAGTCAGTTTGAACTAACCCAGCTAGTTGATCACTGTCACCTGATGCTGTTCATTGGATCCTGTTTTGGGGACCTTGAGCTGGTCTATCTGTAGTCAACTACTACCATTCTCTTTACCTTTTGTTTGCAGTAGGGATTGAACTGGCGAAGCTGGAGAGACTGTGAAAAGTGTTATTTTCTTATTTAAAATTTTTAAGATTAAAAAAAAATGTGTGTAAATGTCTTATATGAATGAGTATGTATGTACCACATGGTAGTGAGCCACAATGTGAGTTCTGGGAATAACACTTAGGTCTTCTGCAAGAACAGCAAGTGCTTGTAACTCCTGAGCCATCATTCCAGTTCCCCAGTTATTGGACTTTGTGTCCTGTACTGGACCCACTGGTCACACCTTCCTGTTCTAACCTTCTCTATAATACTACAAAAAACTTTGTCTGTTCTCACAACTGGCAAATAAAGACTATTTGCTGTCATGTGGCAATGGGAGACATCACCTCTCATTTACAGGTTGTTTTTCACCTCAAGGTTTATTTCTACCTAAAATGAACACTACTAATTATAGCCAGAAATGACCCATGCTACAAATACCTAACATGCAACTGCACAACCTTACGAATATTCTAGAAGGGAAAAAGTACTTCAGTGAACACATGGATGTTATGCTCCAATGAGCAAAAATAGTCAATGAAAGAATGATAGCATTCTTATGTTACCCACATTTATTTTCCAATAAAAATGAGCAAAATAGAGGCTTCGAGTTCCTGGTAATTCTAAGGTAGGCTGGTCAGAAAAGAGGTGTTGACAAGAGACACCTAAAGGGGTCATTTTAAGTGTTACAGGTAACTGAGAACAAATTTTTTAATTGTAAATGCAGATAGCAAAACAGGCCCTAGGCAGGGGCTTGTTTGGTTTGTTTGAAGAGTCTAAAATTAAGGTAAATTAAACACTGACTAAATTTAGCTGTAGGGGTCTCTTTAAGGTAGCATATTTATTGCAGAGAGGGGAATCCTATGCAGAGAGCAGAGACTGGCCAGCAAAAATGATGTCAAAACCAGTGAACATCTTCAGTCTGTGGGAACACAATGTCAACCTCATATTTGTGTGTTCCTATCCTTGATCCTATAAAATAATGGAGCCACTAAAAGTTTTTCAGGTTTTTCTCCAGACTCCCTCTAGCCATGTGACCCTCTTCTTTGCTCTTCTCAGGTCACTGGATCTGTCACTATTTGACCCCTCACACACTTGCCACACATTTCTTGCATTGTGCTTCCATCCAAGAAATGCCCCTCTCTGCCTCCAAAAAAGATTAAGTATGTGTGTGTGTGTGCTCATATTTGTATGCATGTGCATGTATGCCATGATGTAAGTATGAAAGTCAGAGGACAACTTTCTGGAGTCAGTCATTTTCTTCTACCATGAGGGTTCACGGAATCAAACTCAAGTCCTCTCGCTTGGGTGCATGTGCCTTTACCCATTGAGCCATTTGTTCCCTCATGCTCCTTTCTTCACAGTCCTGACTCAGTTCATTATTACAGGCAGCATAGTCAAAGATACAAGAGCCCAGTGGGTGATGCAGAGCTTTGAGTTTATGTATCCATTAGTGCTTTACCCCATCAGAGGCCCATCTCCATGTGGTGACTACCACTCCCATGGGACAAAAGATTTCCCCACTCCGGCCACTATTATTTGATATGAAAGATGGTACTCAGTCAAGTTGGGCCAAGTTAGCTATATTTCAGAATAATTTAAATAAAGAGCTAGAGAGATTCTTTTATGCTTTCCCAAGAAATAAGCAAGAGGAAGTAGACAGGAGAGCGACTGGAAGGAGAGTATATTCTTACAAACCAACAGCAGCAGCAACAACAACAACAAATATAACAACAGTAAAAAACAAAACAAAATAAAATTGAGCAACACCAGCAGCTTCCTGACAGCACATCAACCATGCGTTTGCATTGTTCCAATTCTTTGCTGCTTCACTGGGCACTAATCTCTTTTGGCTTAATTTCAATTGATTTCTGGTAATAATTAACCAAATATCCAACTATTTACACCTTTCTTCCAATTGCACATGAGTGTGTGGGAGTACATAAATGCTGTGTTAGTTTATATAAGGGATTTCACTTACCATTGGATTTTGCCTACCATGTACATTGCTACCTGTGAGGGCTCTAGGGAACTTCATGATTCGAGTGACAATAGTCTTCACACTACATGAATCAGTGTGGGAGTAAGAGACAGGCGAGGGTACGGAGATGGAAAAGCTGCACACTAGGATTCTCTATAAAATAATGTCCTGTTGTTTGTCTATGTTGCCCCAGGTGACAGAATTTCCTTCCTTTCTGTGGTTGAGTAGAATTTCTCAGACCAAGGATCAACGTATGAGATGATGGTGATGCTGACTACATTGCCTCAATTGTTGTGCAGTGTCTACATGTAGCAAAGCAATATCCGTTACCCTGTGAAGACGCATAATTGCTATGTCAATTAAAATTAAGGCAACGAAAAATTAAACAACATGAAAACATTTATATTTAAAACAACAATCTATGTAATGTTCCTCTCCTTTTCTTCCTATGGCATTCCTCACATGGTAGTTTTCTTTCCATCTCTACTGCCCTCATTGGCTGCTGAGGTTATAAATCGTGTTTAATCAGTGGGGTACTCTATTTTAATATATAGAACAGTATCTGACACAGAGGTTTAGCTAAATAAGCACCTATTGACTGACTGACTTATTGAATGAATGAATGAGTTTACTTGACAGTATTTGGCTAAGAACAGAATCATTGTTTAAGCCTCTTCCATTTTTCAACTGTGAATTGGTTAATGTGTCAACCAATGAGACTCCACCCTACTTAAAAATTGTTGCTATGAGAAAATATTGGCTTGACACCTCTGTCCCACAATATGGGAAACATTCTGCAGAGCAACTAAAGCTCATCCCTTATCAATCCCCAGCCAACTTTTCTACCTAGATCCTCAGCCCATCCTTTTCTCTTTTATGCCACCTCAACCCGTGGCAGATCCACACCATTTCATCCCTGCCTTCTGTGATTTATGAGCTCAGTGACACTAAGATCAGAACACAGATTGTTTTGCAAGCACTCCAAAGGCCCTGCATGGGCCTAGAGAGCAAGCTTCCATAGAAAACTCACAGGGCATGGGACTGAGTTTGCAACAAGCAACATTAGGTGACACTGGAAGTCACTAGACATTTCAATCAGTCATTGTTTCCTTCCTGCCCTTTGACCCAGACCTAAATCTACAGAGACAGCAGATGAGGACCTCACACCTTTAAATGTACATGAAGGAAGGGGTCTAGCCTGGGCCATCCACTGAGATTTCTATAGCCCTGCTATTTTTGTTTATGGTTATGGTTACTTAAGCTATGTGCAGAACACAACAGGATTCTTGTGGAATTTGGCTTTGGAAATGGTCAATTGTGGTAATCTCAATTACTTAAATAGTAAGTGGAATTCAAAGAAACATTGATACACTGGGCACTAAAGTAGAGGCTGAGTTAAAGAAGAGGTGGATGCTTGGCATGTGGGGATGAATAATTAAAATAAACTTGGATTAAATTCTACTTGTTCTTTGAGCAACTAAACCTTGTTTAGTTTCATGGAGGACAAATGTGACCTTCAAACCAAGATAATGTACTTCATTACCCTGGAACTTGGTAAAGTAATGCACAAATATGCATAAATTTCTGCTTGAGACTTTTTTGTTTTGTTCTCTAGTTCAAAAGAAGTTGTGTGGTAGAATTTTCTAGAGTTGGCTTTAAAAGAGACAATGCCTAGGTTTTACCTGCAGTGATCACAGGGATACTGTTAAATATTTGAAGCTTCTAATGTGTTTTTAAAGCATATCTGGGGATGAGTCAACTTTTTGATAAAGCAAAGTCAAATATGACATAGAGAAGTGCTTATTACTAAATGCCTGTGGCAGCTTTGGAATAGCTTCGGTCCTGGTGGCAATGTTCATACCAACAGTTTATTCCCTATAAACTAACACAGCAGCTAACAGTTGTCTTTAGAGCTGTCTTCAAAATCTATATTGGGTCTATTTCCAAAACAAAACAGAAAAAACAAAAACAAAAAACAAAACCAAAACAAAAAAGCCTCACTAGCAGAAATCTTGCTCTCTCTCCCTCTCTCTCTTTCCCTCCCTCCCTCCCCTTACCCCTTCCTTCCTTCCTTCCTTCCTTCCTTCCTTTCTTTCTTTCTTTCTTTCTTTCTTTCTTTCTTTCTTTCTTTCTTTCTTTCTTTCTTTCTTCTCTGTCTCTCTGTGTACCTCCTTCTTATTCGTGTGTGTGTGTGTGTGTATGTGTGTGTGCATACACATTCATGCATACAGGAGTGTGGGCACATACGTATGTAGCATGTACACATACATACGTAGCACATGTTTAGAAGTCAAAGACTGATGTTGGGTGTCTCCTTCCTTTGATCTCTACTTTGTATATTGAGACAGGGTCTCTCAATTGTGCCAGAGCTCACCCATTTACTAATCTGTTATGCTGGCTAGTTTTACTTCAACATGATATAGGCTAAAGTCATCTGACAGGAAGAAACTTTGATTGAGAAAATGCCTTCAAAACATCTAGCTGTGGGGAAGCCTGTCAAGAATTTTATTAATTAATGATTGATGGGGAAGGGACCAGTCCATTGTGCCTATTGACACTCTTGGGCTAGTGGTCCTGAGTTCTATAAGAAGAGAGGCTGAGCAAACCAGAGAGAGAAAGCAAATAAGAAGCACCCCTCCATGGCCTTTCCATCAGCTCTTGCCTACAAGTTTGTGGCATGTTGGCATTCCTGCCCTGTCTTCCTTGGATGATAAACAGTGATATGAGTGTGAGACAAGCAAACCCTTTCCTTCCCAAGTTGCTTTAGTTAGAATGATAGAGATAGCAACTCTAACTAGGACATCTACCTAAACTTGGGTCCCCTCTTGTGTGCTGGGATTATGGCTGGGTTACACACAACTGGCGTTTCTGTGAGTGCTAGGGGTATGAACCCACATCCTTGCTCTTGTGCAGCAATCATTTTGCCTACTGAGCCATCTCCCCAGCCCTAAAATCTCAGCCTTTCTTTTGCCCCCTGCTTCTCTGGACTACTGGATTAGGCTTGGGAATCCAACCTTGATCGTTTTATCCGAAGCAGCACATTCCAGTGTTTACTCACTAAGTGAGAGTGTAAGTTCCATGAACACAAACACAAAACAAGCAAAAAGGAGGAGAAACAGACCAAGAGGGACCTTTTCCAACCTGGTCCTCTTAAGCTTGCTCCCATCCCAAATTCAAACCTTGGCTCACCTAATTCCTGTTATGCCCACATCAGTGTGCTTCAAGCCTTGGGCATTTGGAAACATTACAAACAACATAACTGGCTACTCCATGGCTCACATCTCTTTGCTTCTGTCATCCTTGCCCCAAAGTGCCAACCAGCTCTAACTCTGGCTACTGAAAAAAGTATGACTACCAAATGAATGTGTGCTTTGAATCTATGATACTTTTAACCACTCTCCTCCTCCAGCAGTTCCCCTCCTCTGACTCTGAAAATTCAAGCCCCTTGACAAATGTCAGTATACTGGCCTTCCTAGTATCCTGGATTAGAGGAGTGACAATTAAATGTAAAAATGTGATTATCCAAGGCCATTTGAAGGAGAATCAGGTGTTCCTATCTTCCTCTTCCAGTGCCAAATCCTAGCTCTCTATTTACAGAGCACAATGTTGCTGTGTTAGCCTAATTGATTTATAATGTTTTTCTCCATATTGTAGCATGTGTGCAATTAGTTACTGAAAAGGAAACACAGCTCAGCTCAGTTGCCGCATCTGCTTCTAGTCAGGGACTTACAATTTCATGCCCTGTTTTCCAGATGGCTTGATTAACATGCAAGGAAACCTAGTGGCTTGGCCAGGACTGCAGATGAAACTGAGTAATCTCAGGTATAATTAGACCTGGGAGAAATATTCCCAACGGGAAGCAATCTCAGTAAAATCTCAGTATAAATAAAGTACACTGGAGACGAGGTTGGGAAGGCGGAGACACATGGAGTGTGTGTTTTGATTTTTCGTTGTTGTTTTTGTCTTTTAGTTGTTATTCATACCTTAATGCATTAGTTTGCTCATGGAGCATGTAATCAAGGAACACTTAGTAGATCACAGCTTCTCATTGACTTTACAGTGCTGTATCAAGTTATGTTTTATTCTTTTATGGAGTCCATGGTTTGTATGTGGGCATGCACATTAACTTAGTAGTCACAGTGAAGAAAATGTGAATGTACAAGGAGTGTCATGTTCTGGGAGATGTCTGTGTTCTGAGTCAGAGGCTTTTCTGGGGACTCCCAATAGAGAAGAGATTAACTTCAAATAGGTACTAGCACTTTACACCAAATGAGCAACAGATTAGAGAAAAGATCTTGTTGAATTCCAGGAATTTTAGGAAGGCTATAGTAGTTACTCTGGGAGGAGTGGGACAGTTTTATAGAATGAGCGGGACACCTTAAGAAAGAAGTTTAAAAAAAAATAGACACTTCCCATTTTCTGCTAAGCCTTAGATCTTTCTTTTAGCGGCTCCATTGAGAACAGAAACAGGACTACAGGAACACAGAATAGAAGCAAAGAGAGCCTTGAATATCTAGATGAATGGCAGTTGTGGGCGGCATGTGAATATCAGTAGTGGAACTGCAATGGATGGTTTAAAGAGATGGCAAGAAGGCAAGGGTAGATGAAGTTTGATGGTCTATTGAAAGCAGAGAGGAAGTCCATGATGGTAAGTATGATCTATAATTTTTCTCAAGTAATAGAAAATGCCGTGTCCTAAACCAGAAAGGGGCAACCTGAGAAATGTTAGTTCCAGACCTTTAAGATAAAGATAGAATTACATAAATAAGCAAAGTAAATGATTTTGAGAGAACAAATAGGCTAAAAGGAGAAGGGGGCTCAAGACTGAGGCTTTAAGTGTTCCAACTTTAGATGTTAAATTAGAAGAGTTCTCATAAGGAAGTGTGTCTGAAGGATATGCTGTCCAACAGGATAAAAAAATATTAGACACCATAGAAATTGGACGTCTGTTGGAATTAGGAGCATGGAAGGCATTCATAACCTACAGAGGAACAGTTGCAGTCTTATATTTTATGCTATAAGGCATATTTAAAAATATAACACAATAACATACTCATCCCAGAGGAGGTATGCGATAAGCCCAAGCACACATGCTTCTGTTTTCCTGCATGAGAGTTGAAGGGCACAGCTGGGCAGCTAAATGGCTTAACCAGTGCAGATTTTCTTCTATGTCCATTTTCTATTTCTTTCTGCATCATTAGACAGTCATATGACTTGGGAATGATGATACCACACTTGTGGAGTAAGGAGTTGTGGACTCTCTTTCTGGGACAAGGCATGGGAAAGATGGCAAAATTATTGCTCGCGCATGATGACACTTCAACATTTATCAGAAACCCAAATTTAGCCTCCATCTAGATTAGTAACTCACAAGCCTGAGAGACCATTGTAATGACTGATGGAGATTCAAAAGAGATACCCCTAAGATGTACCTTTGAATTTCATACTTCAACAGGCATGTGCTTGGTCTGTTAACTATCTAGGTATAAGCTCTTCAGGTAACCTTGATTATAATTCTTGGTCTTATTCCTACCATAAAGCTTCCAGGAAATTAAAATGGCTTATCTTGTTTTTACAGTTCTTTATTGCTTTGTAAAAAAAATGGAACACAGGGCGAACAAACTCTTCACAATATATCAAGAAATATGAAAACTCCTGTCCCATCCCTATCACTAGGGAAGTGAGGCCAGGGAAGTAACAATTGACCCACATGGTGTACTTGGTTCGCAAAGCTCAGGACATCCTTGGAGAGATGTTGGGAGAGTACTAACAGTAAGTACCATTTCACAGATGAATAGCCTGAGTCCCTGAGTTAATTCACAACCATCTGATGCTTTGCCCCTGTGATGAGCTCATTAGGGAAACCTGAGCCCCATGAAGATGTTTGAAATAGAGACACTGAGACATACATACATAGGAAATGATAGGAGAAACTTACATTTCCTGTCTTTAAATGAGCCTGAACTATCAGTTCTGAGGATAAAGATCTGTATTTATAAGGCTTATCAAACTAATGATACACAGCTACTGGGACCCAGTGAATAAAATGAAGACTACTGGATATTGTGCCAACTTACCACCAGGAGGCATAAAGACACTGAGTTGGAACTTAAAAAACCACAGATTTGAAGGTCATCTTCAAAACAATTTTTTCTTTTTCTTTTCTTTTTTTATTTCTTCTTTTCTTTTTGATTCTTCTTTCTCTTCCCTCCATCCCTAGCTCCCTAGCTCCCTAGCTCCCTAGCTCCCTAGCTCCCTAGCTTCCTAGCTCCCTCCCTCCCTCCCTCCCTCTCTTCCTACCTTCCTTCCTTCCTGAGATAAAGTTTCTCTGTTATGCATTTCTCTGCCTGTCCTGAAACTTACTTTCTTGACCAGGCTGGACTTCACAGAGATCTACTTGCCTCTGCCACTGAAGTGCTGAGATCAAAGCTATGCACCATCATGGCCATTTCAGCACTAACTTTTAAATTAACGATTTAATCTAGAAGAAAAATCAAGATTTTTTTTTCTTCTCTCTCTAAAATGTTATGTCACAAAATTTTTGTTTTCTGAATTGACAATCGAAGAGTTGCTGGATAAAAGTGTACTTTGATGTTGTCTCAGATGGTCTATCAGTTAACTTGGTTGTACAATTCTTGTGTTTGTGCACATTCAAATTATTCTAAATAAATACTTCTAATTTAAGTAATCATTAACTATAACAGATTTATTACAGATTTTGTAGTTTTAAAAAGTGTGGAATGTGTGTTTATGTGCTTTTTTTTTTGTCAAAAAATCTTCAAGATCTACACACAGAGAAAGGCATTTAAACGTAGACTGGGCCCTTGGCTTTCTGCAAAGCTTTACAACTTCTAAGAGAAGAGGAACATTCTGGGTAGGTGGCAAAATTTTTACCTAGCAGAAAATTTAGTTTGTTTATACTATAACAGAATACCTGAGCTTGGTTATTTATAAGAAACATAAAATTGTTTTCTTACTTCTGGAGGTTAGGAAGTTTAATTTCAAGCTTGTGTGAGCCCCCCTGCTATGTCCTCTAATGGTGGAAGGAGGCTTAGCAAACACTGTGTGGTAGTTGCATGAGAATGGCCCCCATAGTCTCATGGTTTTCAACTTGGTCTCCAGTTGGTGAAACTGTTTGGGAAGGCTTAGGAGGTGTAAATTTTTTGGAACAGGTGTATCTCTGGAGGCAGTCTTTGAGGTGTCAAAAGACTCAGTATGTTCTTTGTTTCCTTTTTGAGGTTTAAGATCTAAGGTCTCTATGGCTGTTCACCCTAATATGCCTGCTACCTACTATCATTCTTCCCTGCCATCATGGGCTCCTAACCCTCTGAAAGCATAAGTCCAATTAAACATCTCATTTATAAGTTGCCCTGGACATTATATTGTATTTTAATCTCAGCAATAGAAGAAAAACTAATACATACTGCTTGGAACCTCTTTTTAAAAGGAGGACAAAGGACTTTCGTCACCTAGCCATCTCTTACAGGTGCCACCTCTTGATCCTGTCATCCTGATAATACCCAACACTTGGGAAGAACACATTTCAATCTCCTGAGGACTCACAGTGGCACTGAAGGAATGGCTTCTCAGTGTAATCAGCTGGTCCTGAGCTTCTGGCCCAAATCACACTGTGTGGATCATCTCTCAGTGTAGATTATCCTCAGAATATTTTCTATTTGAGAACCAAGTAGTGCAGAAGCTCACCATAATCACTTTCTCAAAAAGTTCACAGCATCTGATGTGAAAATTAAAGTGTGCAAAAGCTAACAGTTCTTAGGTTTCAATATATTTTCATGAAAGTTTTACTTTAAAATTTCATTTTCTATTAAAATAATGCAGTATGTATTATCTATCATCTATCTATCTATCTATCTATCTATCTATCTATCTATCTATCTATCTATTTATCTATCTTTATTTGTGCGTATATGCACATGTTCCAGTGTTTTTCCTATATGCATAAGCACACACACACATGCATATATTTGCAGGTAATATATGTGTACGTGTGCATTTGGCCAGAAGACAACATCAGTTGGTTTTCCTTAGGCACAGTCCATCTTATTTTCTTTGAGGCAGAATTTCTTATTTATCTGGCACTTTCTAGGTAGATTTTGTTAGTGCACGTTTTAATGATAAAGTACTTTACTAACTGAACCCAAAGGTAAGAGGATTTTAAAAGAAATGTCATATACCTGTAATCATATCACAATACTTGACAATGGAGGCTTATGAGTTTCAGAGTATACTGGGCTGGACAGAGGCTATCTGAGGCCATACAAGAACAATGCTCTTTACAGACCAAAGGTTCTACCAATGAGATATAAGCTGGAGCTAGCCCCAACCTTTTTATTTTTTTACTTTTTTACCTCAAGAAATGGTCTCACTAATGTTCCCAGGCTGACACTAAATTCACTTTATAGCTCAGGCTAGGAACTTGTGATTCTTTTGCCTTAGTTTCTCATGTCTGAAATTATAGACTGTAGTGGGATGTATTCCCACTACATTTGTATAAAGCTCAACGATTGGGCTGTATGAGAGGTAGGCAGAGTGAGGAGTCTGGAGGAGAGGAGAGGAAGGGGAGTAGGAGAGAAAGGGGAGAGGGAGGAGGAGAGAAGATGGTGGTGGATGTCTGAGTGTCTCTAGCAGAGGTAGTTATCAATATCAAGGTTAGGTAATTGGGTTTATAATTCTAATTGTGTGAGCATCTTGTTAATTGAGCATTTCCAAATATATAAATATTGGATAATCTTTAAGCATTAAGAGTCTTTATGCTACCAGGTACTACGGTCATGGTGGGTATTGTCTGGGATTTAGTCGAGCTTTGTGGAGACAGCATGGTGGGTTGGCAGAGCCATACCCCATGCTGGCACCTCATGGGTGCCAGGGCCGGTGTTTCTAAATAGCTGGAGCTGCAGTCCAGAGCCAGAGTTGTGGGATAATGGCAGCTGTCTTAGAACAAGCTGGACCGGGCACTGTTTATTAAATATAATCAGCTACAATAGGCCTATGTCACTAGGCCTGGCTCCATCAGAATTTTACAACAGTGAACATTGTTCAGAAATTAAATGACCATACTCAGAGAGGAGTGCCTCTGATTTTTGTGTTTAGACACCAGGTGAGCATTAGGAGGGCATAGTGTAAGGTTTCTGTAGTACTTGCTTGACACTGATGTTGATGTGATGAATTTTAATTCCAAAACATTATATGGATTATCTTTTTTCAATCGTTGGCCAGTGAGATTTCATAGTTGCAGATATTACAGGATATTACCATTGTTCGTAGTTACCTCCCCTCTCCCCCAAGAACTTGATGGTAAGTCCCTATTGCTGAAGACAGCAGATTGTTGAATCACACACAGTACATGTAGAAATCAAACTGATACTGACATGGAAGGTTCTTCACTCTTGGTGAGAATCCACAATGCTATAAGGTTCTATGTATGCAACAAAGGGAGAAAAATGAACAGTCTTACTCAGCTGTAACCATGTAAGCTACAGTAACAATTGCTCTGTCACAATCTACACAGGAGTGTAATAGTGGCATGGATATTATAGACATAACCAACCACTTTCTCCTTGTATTTAAAGTCTGATACACAAGGTAAAAACTGATGCCCGGTGCCATTAACTAAGCCAGAAACTTGAGGCTGGGTAGGTGCTAAGGGAGAACCTAGTACTATTACTCTGCTAAATGGACACAATAATAAATTGAACTATAAGTTCATAACTTTATACTTATAGATTAGTGCATCTCTCAACCCTCATCAGAAAAGCTTCTTATTGCAGTAGATATCCATTAATACAGAGACTCACAATCAGTCAACATGCAAAGAATAAAAGAGACTGTGTAGTGGTCATCTCTAAATGGTACATCAACCTCACATACCTTTCTCACAAGGCTCAAGGATCGTGGCCTAAGAGGGGGGCAGAAAGGTTGTAAGAGATAGAATGAGTGATGATTATAGTAAACAATGTTTGCCATATATGACTATGAACTTATATACATGAACTCAAAGTGTTTGGTAATGCATGGACAAAACCTATACAAGATTATAATCCAAACCCAAATCAGCCAAAATCCCACCACTGATGAGGGAGGAACTCATGAAGTCCCAACAATATCTGAAGCACTATTGACAATTGATAGTTGCAAAGGCAGAGTTTTATTCAGAAATTCAGGTTCTAAGAAGCTATCCATAATTCAGTAGACGGGTGATCCTATGCTTATGTCCATGCAAATGCATGCAGAGCTAAAGCATACATACACTCGATAAGTATTTTTTTTAAAGCTGAAGTTGGACCTGTGTTCCACACCCCATCCAGCCCACATCCAGAGACAGCTTGACACCCAGAAGTTCTGACACAACCAGCTCACAGAACAGGCTCTCCAGACCCCCTCCCATACCCAGAGACAGCCTTACCCAAGGAGGCTCAATATTACCAGGCTCACAGGAGGGACACGAACCACTCAGAGAAAACAAGGCCAGTTAATACAAGAAAGGCAAGCACATAATCAACAGAAACAATGCTACCTGGCAACATCAGAACCCAGTTCTCCCACCACAGCAAGCTGTGGATACCCTAACACACCTGAAGAGCAAGATTCTGTTCTAATATCTTCTCTCATGAAGGTGACAGAGGACCATATGGAGGATATAAATAACTCCCTTAAAGAAATACAGGTAAACAGGTAGAAGCCTGTAAAGATTAAATCCCCTAAAGAAATATCTGAAAACACAATCAAACAGGTAAAGAAAATGAGAAAAACCATCCAGGATCTAAACATGTAAATAAAAACAAGAAAGAAATCACAAAGAGTGAGAATCTTGGAGATGTAAAACCTAGGAAAGAGATCAACTGTCACATATGCAAGTATCACCAACAGAATACAAGAGATAGATGAGATAATCTCAGGCATAGAAGATACTATAGAAGACATTGACACAACAGTCAAGAAAAGTACAAAATGCAAAAAGCTCCTAACCCAAAACATCAAGAAATTCAAGACACAATGAAAAGTCCAAACTTAAGAATAATAGGTATAAAAGAGAGCTAAGAGTCCCAATTCAAAGAGCCAGTAAATATGTTCAACAAAATCATTGAAGAAAACTTCCCTAACCTAAAGAAAGAGAGGCCCAGAAAATTACTTGAAGCCTACAGAATGCCAAATAGATTAAACGAGAAAAGAAATTCCTCCAGACACTTAATAAACAAAACACGAAATGCATAGAACAAAGAAAGAATATTAAAATCAGTAATGGAAAAAGGTCAAGTAACATATAAAGACAGACCTATCAGAATTATACCCAGACATTTCAACAGAAACTCTAAAAGCCAGAAGATCTTGGGCAGATGTCATATAGACTCTAAGAGAACAAAATTATCAGCCTAAGCTACTATACCTAGCAAAATTCTCAATTATCATAGATGAAGAAACAAAGATATTCCATGACAAAACCAAATTTAAACAATAATTTCTCACTAAACCAGCCCTGCAAAGGATAATAGAAGGAAAGCTCCAACCCAAGAGGGGAACTATACCCAAGAAAAAACAAGAAATGAATCTTCCCATAACAAACCCAAAAGAAGAGAATCACACAAAAGTAAATACATCTCTAACAACAAAATAACAGAAAGCAACAGTCATTGGTCCTCAATATCTCTGAACATCAATGAACTCAATTCCTTAATTGAAAGATATAGGCTACCGGGCAGTGGTGGCGCACGCCTTTAATCCCAGCACTTGGGAGGCAGAGGCAGGCGGATTTCTGAGTTTGATGCCAGCCTGGTCTACAGAGTGAGTTCCAGGACAGCCAGGGCTACACAGAGAAGTCTTGTCTCAAAAAACAAACAAACAAACAAAACCAAAACAAACAAACAAACAAACAAAAAGATATAGGCTAACAGACTGGATATGTAAACAGGACCCAGCAGTTTGCTACATACAGGAAACACAACTCAATGACAAAAACACACACCACTTCAGCATAAAAGGCTGGAAAAAAATTCCAAGCAAATAGTCCCAACAGCAAAGCTGGGGTAGCTATTCTAATATCCAATAAAATAGACTTTCAACCAAAAGTTATCCAAAAAAGAGGAAGGACAATTTATACTCATTAAAGGAAAAATATGACAAGATAAACTCTCAATTCTGAACATTTATACCCTAAATGCAAGGAGACTCACATATGTAAAAGAAACATTGCTAAAGTTCAAATCACACATTGAAACTCGCAAACTAAAAGTGGGAGATTCAACACCCCACACTTATCAATCAGAGAGATCATGGAAACAGAAACTAAACAGAGACAAAGTGAAACTAACAGACATTATGCAGCAAATGGATTTAACAGACATCTACAGAACATTTCACCCTAAAATAAAAGAATATACTTTCTTTTCAGCACCTCATGGAACCTTCTCCAAAACTGATCGTATAATCAAACAGAAAACAAGCTTCAACATATACAAGAAGATTGAAATAATCCCATGAATTCTATCAGACCACCACAGACTAAGGTTGGTCTTCAATAACAACAAAAAGCCCATATGTTCATGGAAGCTGAACAACTCTCTACTTAACGATAATTTTGTCTGGGAAGAAATAAAAAGAAATTAAAGGCTTTTCAGAATTTAATGAAAATGAAGGCACAGTATACCCAAATTTATGGGACACAATGAAAGCAGTGCTAAGAAGTAAACTCATAGCTCTGAGTGCCTCCAAAAAGAAACTGGAGAGAGCATACAGTAGCAGCTTAACAGTACACCTGAAAGCTCTAAAACAAAAGGAAGCAAAGAGAGTAGAAAGAGGACCCAAGAGGAGTAGAAAGCAGAAAATAATCAAACTCAGGGCTGAAATCAACCAAGTAGAAACAAGAAGTACTATACAAAGAATCAACAAAACTAGGAGCTGGTTTTTTGAGAAAATCAACAAGATATATAAACCCTCATCCAAACTAACTAGAGGGCACAGAGACAGTATCCAAATTAACAAAATCAGACATGAAAAGGGAGATATAACAACATAAATGGAAATTAAAAACAGAAATTAAAAAATCATCAAATCCTACTGCAAAAGGCTATACTCAACAAAACTGGAAAATCTAGATAAAATGGATGATTTTTCTAGACAGATGCCTTGTACCAAAGTTAAATCAGGATCAGAAAAATTATCTAAACAGTCTCATAAGCCCTAAGGAAATAGAAGCAGTCATTAAATATCTCCTAACCAAAAAAGTCCAGGGCCAGATTGTTTTAGCACAGAATCCTATCAGACCTTCAAAGAAGAACTCATGCTAATACTTCTCAAACTATTCTACAAAATAAAAATAGAAGCAACACTACCTAATTCATTCTATGAGGTCACAATTATGCTGATACCAAAACCACACAAAGACCCAACATAGAAAGAGAACTTCAGACCAAATTCCCTTATGAATATTGATGCAAAAAATACTCAATTAAATTCTTGTAAACCAAATCCAAGGACACATCAAAACCATCATTCAGCATGACCAAGTAGGCTTCATTCCAGGGTGGCAGAGTTGGTTCAATATAAGAAATCCATTAATGTAACCCACTATATCCAACTCGAAGGGGAAAAAAAAAAACCTCACATGATCATCTCATTAGATGCTGAAAAAGCATTTGACAAAATTCAATACCCCTTCATGTTAAAAGTCTTGGAAAGATCAGAAATTCAAGGGGCATATCCAAACATAATAAAAGCAATATACAGCAATCCAATAGCCAATATCAAATTAAATGGAGATAAAACTTGAAACAATCCCACTAAAATCAGGGACAAGACAAGGCTGCCACTCTCTCCTTATTTATTAAGTGTAGTACTTGATGTTCTAGTGAGAATAATTAGACAACAAAAAAAGGTCAAAGGGACAACAAATTGGAAAGGAAGAAGTCAAAATTTCACTCTTTGCAGATGATATGAGAGAATATATAAGCAACCACAAAAATCATACCAGAGAACTCTTACAAGTGATAAACAATTTCACTAGGCTAGGTATAAAATTAACTCAAACAAATCAGTAGGCTTCCTGTACACAAAGAATAAATGGGCTGAGAAAGAAATTAAGGAAACAATTCCCTTCACAATAGTCACAAATAATACAAAATATCTTGGTGTGACTCTAACCAAGCAAGTGAAAGATCTGTACTACAAGAACTACAAGACTTTGAAGAAAGAAACTAAAGAAGATATCAGAAGATGGAAAGATCTCACATGCTCATGGTTTGGCAGGATTAACATAGTAAAAATGATCATCTTACTAAAAGCAATCTACAGATTCAATGGAATCCCCAACAAAATTCCAACACAAATTTTCATACAGATAGAAAGAACAATTCTCAAATTCATTTGGAATAGCAAAAAACACATGGTAATGAAAAGTATTTTCAACAATAAAATAACTTCTGGGGGAATCACCATCCCTGACCTCAAGCCCTACTACAGAGCAGTTGTGATAAAACCACATGATATTGGTACAGAGGCAGGTAGATAGATCAATGGAATAGAATTGAAGACCCAGAAATGAACCCACACATCTATGTTCACTTGATCTTTGACAAAGAAGCCAAAACCATTCAGTGGGGGAAAAAAGACGGTATTTTCAAAAAAAAAATGGTGCTGGTTCAACTGGTAGTTGGCTTGTAGAAGAATGCAAAATGATCCATTCTTATCTCCTTGTACAAAGCTCAAATCAAAGTGGATCAAGGACCTCCATATAAAACCAGATACACTGAATCTAATAGAAGAGAAAGTGTGAAACAGCCTCAAACACATCAATACAAAAGGAAATTTCCTGAATAGAACACCAATGGCTCAGGCTGAAAGATCAACAACTGACAAATGGAACTTCATAAAATTGAAAACCTTCTGTAACACAAAGGATATTGCCAATAGGATAAATGGCAGCCTGCCTATTAGGAAAAGATCTTTACCAACCCTATATCTTGTAGTAGGCTATTATCTAAAATATGCAAAGGACTCAAGAAGTTAGATTCCAGAGACCCAAATATCCCTATTAGAAATGGGGTGCAAAGCTAAACAAGGAATTATCAATTGAGGAATCTCAAATGACTGAGAAGCATCTAAAGAAATTTTTAACATCCTTAGTCAACAGGGAAATGCAAGTCAAAATGACCCTGAGATTCTACCTCTTACCAATCAAAATGGCTAAGATCAAAGACTCAGACAAGAGTAGATGCTGGCCAGGATGTGGAGAAAGAGGAACACTCCTCCATTGTTGGTGGGATTGCAAGTTTCTAAAACCACTTTGGAAAACAATCTTACAGTTCCTCAGAAAATTCAAAATAGTTCGACCTGAAGACCCAGCATATACCTAAAAGATGCTCCAACATATAACAAGGACACTTGCTTCACTATGTTTATAGTAGTCTTATTTATAATAACCAAAAGCTGGAAACAGCCCAGATGTCCCTCAAGGAAAGAATGTATACAGAAAATGTGTTACATTTACACAATGGAGTGCTACTCACCTATTAGAAAAAATGACTTCATGAAAATATCATCCTGAGTGAGGTAACCCAGATATAAAAGGAGACACATTGTAGGTAATCACTGATAAGTGGATATTATCCCAAAAGCTCAGAATACTCATGATAAAACTCACAGACCATATGAAGCTTAAGAAGAAGGAAGACCAAAGTGTGGATGCTTCAATCCTACTTAGAAGGTTAAACAAAATAATCACAGGAAGTAGAGGGAGAGAGGAACCAGGGAGGGAGAGAAGAGAGGGGAGAGAAAAATTGGGGGAACAGAATCAAGTATGGGAAGAAACAAGAGGTCAGGAAAATGAATAAAAATGTGTAGCAGTAGGGGGTGGGAAACTGGGGAGGGCCACTAGAATGTACCAGATGCAGAAGTGAGAGCTTCCCAGGACCCAGTGAGGATGACACTAGTTGAAATATGCAACAAAGGGGAGATAAAACCTGTTGAGACAACCTCCAGTAGATAGGCACAGCCTCCAGTGGAGGAATAGGGTCACACACCCATCTCAAAATTTTTAACCCAGAATTGTCCCTGTCTAAAGGAAATGAAGGGACAAAAAAAAAAAAAAAAATGGAGCAGAGACTGCCCCAACTAGAGATTCATCCCATTTGCAGACACCAAACCCAGACACTATTGCTGATGCCAAGAAGTGTTTGCTGGCAGGACTTTGGTATAGATGTTTCCTGAGAGGCTTTGCCAGTGCCTGACTAATACAGATGCAGATACTCACAGCCAACCATTGAACTGAGTGCAGGGACCCCAATGGAAGAGCTGGGGGAGGGACTGAAGGAGCTGAAAGGGATTGCAACTCCACAGGTAGAACAACAATGTCAACTAATCACCCCCCCCACCCAGTACCAAGATACTAACTAAACCATCAACCAAAGAGTATACATGAATGGGTCCCTGGCTCCAGTTATGTGTGTAGCAGAGGATTGCCTTATGTGGCATAACTGGAAGGGGAGTCCCTTGGTCCTGTGGAGGCTTGATGTCCCAGTGTGGTGGTGGGGGGGTGAGAAAAAGGCACGGTGGTGTCCCGGAGGCTTTCCACACCATTGGGTCCCACAAACACAAGAAAGTCTAAGGTTCCAAAAGAGTTTATTTTCATGACAGATGGTAGGTGGATCTGGATGAAACTCAGGGCAGACCTGAGTTAAATAGGGAGGGAGAAAGGGGGAGGGTCTGGGGAAAAAGGCTTAATTGACTCAGTCCTCTAGCCTTCATTAGTATGTAAATCTCTCTAGGGCCCGAGGCCTGTAGTCACACCCTCTACCTGTGCACTTTGGGAGGGGCTGTAATGGCCTAAGGGACTGAACAATGTAGGTCCATGGAGACTAGACTGCATGCCAGGACCCTGGGTTCTGGGGGTTTCTCCCTTGTAGTCTTGGAGTTCCAGGCCCACACCCAGCAAAGAACTAAGATACCCTTACGAAGTCCCACGGGGGGTTGGGGGGGAATGCTAGCTAGAGCAATGAGGTGGGAGTGAGTGGGTAGGTGGAGGAGCACCCTCTTAGAGGCAAAGGGGAGAGGAATGGGATGGGATTTTGTGGAGGGAAGACTGGAAAAGGGGACAACATTTGAAATATAAATAAATAAATAACCAATAAAAAAGATGAAGTTGGGAAAGAAAATGATGGAAGATGTAAGAGGGTAGGTAAGACATTAGAAGGGAAGAGATGGAGTCAGATTCCATCAAAACAAGTCATATGTATGTATATTAATTAAAATATTTTTTAAACTTTATGGTTTGGCCCAAATTCTAGAATCGGATGGATTTATAATCAAATACATGGCTTTGTCTTTGATAACTTTGGAACAATTACCGAAAAACGTTTTTTTTTCTAACTCTCTAATTTTATTTGTAAAAAGCAGCTACACAGATTTAAAACGACAATGACTATAAAGCACACATTCCTGTTACAGATGGAAACATTTCCAGATGAACTAGATATTAGCTACTCTTTGGGTCCCTTCGAGACCTGAGATTATTCACAGACATGAATTTCAGTCAGAAAGAAATCCAACTCTGGGGATTCCTGGACACTGAGGTATTGTGCCCATGAAAGGGACTGTGATGGTGATGGAAAAGATTTGTTCCTGGGTACTTAGCTTTGATCTTCAGGGCTGGTTCAAGGAGAACAACCTCATCCCTCCATTGGGGGCTGTGCCTATCTACTGGAGGTAGTCTTTATAGGTTTTATCTCCCCTTTGTTGGATATTTCAACTAGTGTCATCCTCACTGGGTCCTGGGAAGCTCTCACTTCCCTGGCATCTGGTACATTCTAGTGGCTCTCCCCAGTTCCCCACCCCCTACTGCTATACATTTCTAATCATTTTCCTGACCTTCTAAACTTCTCTCTTGTTTCTTCCCATACCTGTCTCCATTTTGCATTTGGCACCACATTAAATACATATCTGACCTTCAGGAAATAATGCTTGCTGGAGAATGGGCTTGCCTTTCCCATAGACGGAAGCAGGGACTTTGATGTTTATTCCATAAAACTCCTGGAAGAAAATAAGGAAAGCAATTCAGTCCCATGGACACAAGGAGGCTTTTCAGTGTTCCTACAGCTTTTCTCAAAACATGGCTGGAAACTTAGCTGTGGTTAAAGAATGCCTGCTTAGATGTTCAATAACTCTCAGCGAAGGCCTCTGACTTTCTCAAGGTGTAGTCTCAGAGTTGCAGTTAAAGTTGCAGGCATGACTCAGTTTCCGGTCCCATCAGCTCAGGTTAACACTTGTAGCTGCCTGTGAAGTTGCTTTCTCAGGGTTTTGCTAACTCCTTAGCTTTTGTCAGAAGTTTATCTTGACTATTTGTTTTCTTTCTGTTCTCAGGTAAGGGCTTCACTGAGCAGAGGGCACTACTGAGTGATGTGGTAGAGAGGCTTCCTAAGGGGGTTTTCACTTCCTCCTCACATCAGGAATGTGTTGTCTTTGCTTAACAAACTGGGAAGAGTTTGCAAGAGCTGTAGATTGACTCTGACTCTGAGTACTGAGAGGAGCTCTAAAAATAAGCTCATTTCTACTCTCTCCCTTTTCTTCTTCTATCCCCTTTCACTCTACCTACTAGGATTTCATGCTGAGCAAAATTCTTCCAGAAACTTGAGACTAGGGTGAGGACTTAGTCATTATTTCTCAGTGTCATAGTGCCACCTTTTGGAGCGCATTCTGCGATGTTTCCTAAAAGGGAATTCCAGACAGCTGGTTCCTGGGGCGAGCTTTACAATTGCACTTCCTTGGTTATGGCTTGACATAATTTCCCTAGAGAGTTCAGGCTTAGGGTATGATAATATAACTCGAATCTGCAGAGCATTAAAGGGGAGGATATTGTCAGATATACGATCTAACCACGGACACAGGCCAGACGCAGTCCTTACTGAAGGAGAGGGCCTGCTTGTCCTGGTCTACCTTTCCCTGGTTTGCTTCTGCTGTGATCTATCAACGCCTTCCTTCCTCCCTCCTTATGCACAATGCTCAGTTAATATCTTTCTTTAGCCTTGCAGACAGGAGCTCGCTTATGGTCATATATTACAGGTGACAACAGTGTCTTCTCAGAGAAGCACAAACAGGAACGCCACAGAGGGAGCTTCATCCTCTTTTTCAAGACAGCTTCACTGACAAATTTTCCCCAGTGTGGAGAAGGCTGCAGGGCCTCCTTAATAAATGGGGTCAACGTTGATTGTTTGTTTCATTGATGATTTGAAATATATTTCTGGCATTAACTAAAAGCAGATGACTGAGATATAAAAAGAAAAACCTTCTAGGCTGAACTATTGAAGGGAACATTAAAGTGGCTGGGAGTAAGGAGATGAGGCTTTGTGACTGGAGGACTCTGTTTAGAGGGAAGATATTATGAATGGCCTCCAGTCAGACTTATTATATGTGCCGGGGCTTCTGATTTCCAGTTCAGCCTCGAGATGTGACTAGATCTACACTCTCCTGCAGCCTGTTCACTCACTATTGAACCATTTGCTAGTGATATGCTTATTGCTGTGGTACATAAAAACGACTGTTATGTTGTCTATTTTGCTTTTAGCCAACAATATTGGCCTGCTAGAAGCTCAGTCTAGCTAGAAACATCGTTAGAGGAAACCTGTTTTACTCTGATGCCTACGAGGCAAACGGTGGAAAGAGGCTCTAATACGGCTGTTGGGATGGATTTTAGAAAAGACGTTGGAATGAATCCTCTGGGTCAAATTTTATTTATTCCCCAAAGCTGTCCACTTTTTCCAATAGTAACCCTCCCCACCCTGACTCTCCTTACCTCCTTTACCTTAAGACAGTATGCTGTGGGATAAAAATGAAAAAAAAAATCCAAAATCACAGCTTGCTGGTCTTGATGTTCTGTTCTTAGTAAGTTCTCAAGACTATGCACAAACCTATGAAGGGGCACACGGCAGAAGCATCCCCCAGTCCACAGCCTAGTCCAGGATACTGATACTGTAGGTAGCCATTAGGCCATCAGTGGTTTCACATTCTTCTGTTCTGTCCATACACTACAGTTATGAAGCTTAGGATAATTTTGAACATGTTGCTTTCCTAGTTTTCAAAGGCCCAAATTCTTTTCTAGACACCCAAGAAGGTTCTGAACTCTTCTTCTGGATCAACTATGACTGCAGGCCAGCTTCCCCCATTCTAGTCTTCTCACCACCCTCTCCCACCAGTTGCATTGCAGTTTGCTTGAATTTCTCCAGTGTTATTTCTTTCTGAATTATACCTCCTTCAGTTTTTACCTATGTGACTTCTTTTTAATTTCCCAAGATTCAATATAAAACTTTCCAGTCCTTATGCAATGCAGTGATTCAATATGAAGCAAGTCACAACTCTCTCTGAACTTTTATATAAATTTATTGGTTAATTTTCTTACAGTATTTACCATAATTTGTATTAATTTTTTTACTTACACAAATATCACAGTGACCTTAACTGACGTGAAGACAGGAACCTCACTGACTTAATTTTGTTTGATAAAAGCAAAAATAGGCAGCCATACTTAATGTGTAATATATCATGAGGGCTCCCTAAATATTTGATAACTGAACAAATAAATAATTGGAGTAGAACCGGATATATCTGTTTTGTAGACCCTGTTAGGTCTACAAACTTCGATTAGGAGGTTTTGGGCAGTTAAACTCCCAGGTCCTGGACTTCTAGCATGCACAGTGAATGTAACAGAGGAAATTATGTCTAAATTCTCTTCAGAGGTATTAATTTTACAGTTTGATTCCTTCTATTTTGTTTCTCTGTCCCCTGTATCAATGCATGGGAATCTTAATTATTTATCACGACAGTGATAGAAAGTGAGGCTTAGTACACGATGTTTGAGGTGTGGGACCTGGCTCTCATCATTGGCGTAGTGTCCTTCTCATAGAAATGTGTTTCCATACAGTGAGAGTTCAGCCCCTATTTCTTTTACATCATATGCAACTGCTGGTGCATCAGATGCCAGTACACAGTCTTGAACTTTCAAATTCTCAGAACCATGAACCAAACTACTTGTGTTTTGTTTCTATGAGTTAACCCATCTCAGGTATTCCACTATAGCAATAAAAAATGAATAAATAAAGCTCTTGCGTTATCTTTTGTCAAGGCAGGCTCCTTGGGAACTTTCTAATCTGTAAGTTTCCATGGATTAGTCATTAAAAAGTCTTCTAGATGTGGAAGTTCAGGATTACTGAAGATGGTTACAAAGTGAGCTAAGTGATGGTTGGAATTTTTAGAGAGGAATCGATAATGCTCGGACCACTTTGGACAGAGCAAAATATTCGATGCCTGTTGCCTTTGACCTGCAGTTTGTTAGCAGAAACATGAGCATTCAAGCGCATATGCTGACACCCGGACACGTGACTTAGCTCTCTTTACAAACCACTCATATTTGGAGTCAGACTGAATTCTGTTGAAAGTAAGCACACACTTTTCAAAGAAATAAACAGAACATTTTCTTAGATGATCTAACCAGAGGTCCACAAGGGCAGTAAGCTCCTGACCAAGTTTCCAGCGGCTGTCACTTTGTCCTTACCTCTACTCACTGCACGTAGTTGGAAGGGACAAGAAGTCCAGGAAAGAGAAGGGAGTAGTCCTTAGCATACTGAAGCCTTTGCTCAACATCCTTCACATGTAACTGGTATGCCAAACGTTGCATGAGCTGAGGACCACAACACTGAAACTTATTTTTGTGCCGATTAATTTTCACTCGTTCTGCTATGCCTAACAATCAGCATTTCCTCCTTTGATTATTGCAAGAAATCTCGAAGTTTGGTGACACTGTGTTCCCGCATGTAGATTCTGTTCTACTCAGAGTGGTGAAAGGATTCTTTCTAATGTGGTCATCTTATCACAGTCCTCTGGTACGTAGACATCTCCATAGTTTCCAAAAGCACTTGAACTCCATGCCAAAGCTCTTTGCATAACTTGACCAGCCAAAAAAGATTAAATTTTGTCAAAAAACCCGGCCTAGTAGCTCTATGCTTCTTCTGGATTGTATGCTTTCAATGTGTGCTCTTTGTTTTATGTCGTAAGTTGCTGGGTAAAGGGGGGCGTGTCCCATGTCTGCCCCACCATGGGGGTTAGGGCTACTGCTCAGGGAGACAGGACATGGGACGCAGAAAGTTTGACTATGCTCACCCCACAATAGCACCAGGCGGGAGTCGGGCTGTTGAAGCCTCTAGACCCCGCACTGGGGGGTGAGGGAGCACAGTCTGAGATCCTGGGGGAGCCTGAGATAGCTCGGGGAGGGTTCCTGGGCCTGTAGGACAGCCAGGGACCTTTTGGTTTTCAGGCTCTTGGTCACCCAGGCGCTGTTGTAAATTGGAAGCCGCAGAACGAAGTGGGGGGCCCATGGGCTGGACTGGCCCACAGCTGAAGGGGAGAGGAGAAGAGAAACTCTGGCTGCACCTGGCAGGGAGAGTCCTTGGCTTGTTGCAGTAGTTTGGCTCTGCTTGGTAGTGGGCAACTGGCTTGGGTTGGTGGTCACCGGTGGCTGGGAATGCAGGGAGGTCTTCTGAAGGAGATTAGATGGCAGCTCTGTAGGCAAAGGCATTGTTCCCCAAGGTAGATCCCGATGAAAAGAAGCAGTTCATAGTTTTAAGATGTTTATTGTCATGGAGGAAAGTAGATGAGAAACCATACTCCCCTTTTCTCAAGGTGGGCCTGAGGTTAAATACCTTTTGCAGGGAGGAGTGTCTGGGAAGGAAAGCTTAATTGTGTTAAGTCCTTCTGGTCTTTAGGTATCACATTAATATGGAGATGTGTCTTGAGGCAACATAGCCTCTACCTGTGGAGAGGCTAGGGGTTGCTGCCCTGCGTGACTAAAGGACACAAATCTATGGAGGTCTGTGGTTTCATGTCAGGAGCCTGGAGTCTGGTGGCATGATGAAACACACTTGCTGTCCCTTAGGGTCACCTGCAGTCCCACCTGGGGACCCTCAGGATCACCTGGGTTCTCAAGGTGTTTCTAGCCTGTGCTCAACCAGAAACCAGGCTACCTTTCAAGTTCCTAATCAGGTATGAACAAAAAAAAAGAAAGAGAAAGTATACTCATTTTCTAACGTTTATATTTCTGATCATATTTTACATACCGGTGACTTCTTATCATGGAGGTCTTAGATCCTATCTCCTCCTGTAGAGAACATCTTGGGCCTTACCAAAAACAAACAAACAAACAAACAAACAAACAAATTTCATGTTAGAGTCATTTGATTTTGAAGTTATCCTATTGCTACTACTTCTTAATATGTACCAGCATTTAAACTATTGTATTTCTGGATAAATTATTTACAAGTCCTCTGATTCTCTCTGTCCCTCAGGCAACTGCCTGAAAGAGGAAAGTTGTCCTGGTCAAGTGTTTTGTTCTACACTTTCAGAAATGTTCACCCTATTAAAGAACCTCACTAAATATTTATTAATTAATTCCCCAATGAAGCTTTTCTGTAATTGGATGAGCATTAAGGAAAGACCAAATCCCAGCTGATGAATAATCACCCAGGATTACCCTAAACAATAAAAAAGCTTTTTTGTTTACAAGAGGAACTTCTTTTGCATAACTCAAAATTAAACATATGTGAGGCTCTTTTACATTGTTTGTTTTTCTTCTTTGACAAGAGATATTTATGAAGATGGTCAAGTCATAAACTGATGGGCCATCGATGAAAGCCTTGGTACCACACACAAAAGCAGATAGATAAGGAAAATGCTTAAACATAGGCCTTTCCCTTTTTCAGTTGTTTTCTTTATTTTTGATTTCCAATTTATCTTTTATAAGGCTGAGGTGATGACACTGCTCTTCTTGAAGTAAGAGTCAGCTGAGATCAGTAGGAGTTAGTTGGCCCAGCATCATGTGTTACCAACACAAGGCCAAGTTATGCTGTTCACAGAAGGAACTTTTAGGCAGAACTTCACATGAAAGAAGTAAAAAGAATTTAACACATTTTTGAAGTTAAATCAAGGAAACTGTATAATCCAAAGGACCTTGTATAGTTAGATATTGCTAACCAGAAAGATTCCAAGCATTGAAATTCAGATTTCATATGAAGTTAGCCACAAATTCTTAGCTACTCTTATCACAGATCAGATTGTCAACAATTTCCCTTGGAAAATTATCTTAAAAGTATGCAGCACCACTCAGAATTACTGACATATTCCTCTATAACATGACAAAGACAACACCAGAAAGAAATTATGTGGTGATCTTTTTAGTTCTTTAGACCCTTGACAGAGTTGACTTACTGTAAAACAGCACATCACAAATGCTCTACTTTCTCCCTTCAAAACTGTTTTATTTACTTTACCCAAAACTCTTGGGAAAGATGATGTCAAATATTTTGTGTATCTTCTATGAAGTTGAGCATGAAAAACAATGATTAAGGAAGAAGAGTAGGCATATACAGGCATACAGAGGAGGCTAAGTACAATCTGACAGGCTTAAAGGAAGGAGGAGTGGCGAGATGTAGACCACGCCCTCTAAGAGGTTCCTGACTCAGGACTTGACCTAGTCATTCTCAACCATGAAATTGTGTGGAGAAGGAGAGGAGAGGAGGGGAGGGGAGGGGAGGGGAGGGAAGAAGAGAAGAGAAGAAGAAGAGAGATAGAGAGAGAGAGAATGGAGAAAATGGGAATTGAGGAAACATGGGAGATGGCATGCTTAGGAGACATGAAGGCTGCTCTGGTCTTCCTTCTTCTAGGTGTGAATAAGAATTCAGTTGTAAATAAATTTCAATAGAGAAATTTTGACGGTATTTTGTCCTTCTAAGAAATTTAAGATAAGTAAGACAAAATCAAATTGCTGTAATAAATGTTTCACTGGAAGAGTAAACCCCCCAAACAGTATTTTGTGTGTGTGTAACACCTAAAGCTCTAATATTTATAGTGGGAGAAACTTGCTTTCACAGCCCTGAGTGATGAAATGATCAGTTTAGTAGTTTGCAATTTCAATGCCAATCTTTTAAATTAAAAAATCATTTAGATTGACTTATTTGATTTTATGTGTATAAGTACTTTGTGTGCAAAATTATAGGAGTACCATACGCATGCTTGGTGCCTGAGAGTTGAGAAGAGGGATTTGATCCGTTGGAATTGGAGATAGAAATGCTGTAACTAAACCTGGGTCCTCTACAAGATCAA
>NW_021604707.1:2428401-2464131 GCF_004785775.1 Grammomys surdaster
ATATATATATATATATATATATATATATATACAAACACACACACACACACACATACACACACACACACACACACTAGCTGAAACTCCAGGGTCTTGCCAGAAACAGATGGACAGATAGACAAGCAAGCAAGTGTGACATTTCCCTAAGTACATCGACCCAAGTCAGATAACGATACTGACCTTTCTTTCTTTTCTATGAAGTTTGCCCTCCAAATTATGCTTAGTCTTCAACATAGAGCACCCAGCATTTCCTTCCCGTCTGACATCCTTTAGGTTTCCCCTCTTCCTCCCTCACCTAGGATATTGATCTATCCTGGAAGAACAGTATCAAGTCTCTGTGTTTCTGATGTCAGGCCTGGCTCACCTTGACAGGCTGGCACTATATTGTAAGAAGGTTAAGATTTATAGACTGAAATTAAATAAGTTGTTCCTGAACAAATACTTCTTTTTGAATATATTCCCTGCCTCTGAGTTTCTTGCTCAAAGCTTCTTCCTCGTACAAGGAAAAGGAAGAAGAAAAAGACTGTGTATTTAAACATACTCAATGAAAAGAATAAATACTGAAAATATTAATAATTTCTCCCAAGTTTGGTGGTTGTGACTCACTTAATAAAATAAATAATAATAATATTTTTACTTTCATTTGCTTTCAGGATTTTAGGACATGAACATATTTCATAAAAATGAAATGTTTCATTAAAATACCTATTTGTAAGAGAATATAAAGAGACACAAAGTGCAAAATAATAGCATTAGTTTTCAGTCTATGCCATTCCTTCTTATAACTCCAAACCTGTCACCTCTGTTACAGATGTCAAAAGGCTCGTGAGAAGCAAGAAGAAAGATGGAAGTAACCCCCTTCCTAAGGAAGTGTTTGCTTGCCAAGTGCTGCCCTTGTATCTGTTCTGTATGTGGGAGATATTTTCTGGCTGTTCATTCCATTTGTTCTTATATTTGTAGTAGCAAACCATAGCAGAAAATCTAGTCAGAAGGGACGTCAATGTACAGCATCAAAGTAAACCTTTCTGCAACAGTTCAAATGGCGGCCATGTGAAGTAACTGGACCGTGAAGGGGCTGCCAGGGCTCCATGCTGTTGGTGTTACTGTATCTGTATTGGAGGTTTATCAAGATGGATTTTGATATCAGCAGCATTTCTTCTGCTCTAACGTGTCTCCAGCTGTGCTCTGGCCAAGTCTGGCTTTGTAGTCTTTTTAGTAATGTTCATACATTACTCAAAATGCTTTACCTCCAATGAGTGGGTCCTCTGGAGATGAAAGAGTTGAAGAAAACAATTGAAGTTTTGAGTTCAGATTCTCAAAGGTGTCCCTTATCATGACCGAGGCTGAGCCAGAGATGTTGACCATGTTCATTATGATGCTGTCTCATCTACATCTTGACCACCCTGGCAGGCTGAACTCCACAAGATGGGAAGCTTTGAGCAACAGAATAATGCTTGGGAATAACTCACTCTCTGTGTTATCAAATAGAGGCAGTGTGAATTCATCCTAAAGGCAAATGTCACATTCTCTTCCCAGCATCATCTGTACCAAAGTGTACAGTTAGTGTCTGCTCTGACAACTCTAGCGAGCAGTCACTGGGATGGGAGACCATCTGTGTTGAGCAATATGCCAAGTGTCTACACAGAGCAGAAGGTAAGAGAAGAATGCCTAGAAAAGTGATAATTGCCCCAAAATGTTGGTATTTAGGATCTTGGGGGAGAATGCATGCCAAGAGTTGAACAGGAGACAGATTACTCCTGGAATGGTCTCATGGGACCAAGATTCACCTCTGTGGATTGAACTGATGAAAGAGAATATTTAATAAACAGCTACTGTTACTGGATTAAAAAGCTGGCTCATTTCTCTCTCTTCCATTAACTAGCTCTGTTTACTGGGATAAGCTACTTGGCCCATCTTACTCTCTTGTGCATAAATTGGCTCTATGTTTCCTTGCATAAATTATTCAACATTTATTTGTGTATCTAACATGCCCCAGGGATTTCTGAGAATTTTCCCCCCATCTCTTCCATGAATTTCCCATTTCTACTCAGCACCATATCCCTACGTACTCCTACCTCTATTCCAAATCCATCACTCCAACTGGATTCTAACGTTTTTGCAGTTGGAATGAGACTGAAGTTTTGAGCTTACAATAATCTGTTTTCTTGAACTGAGACAAAAGCTTGAAAACTCTTGGCAGTGTGATTTCCCATCATGTGTGCAAGGATCTGAAGAAACTATTCTGCACAAAACAGAATAATAAAGCAGATTAACAAAAAAGAAAGAACTCCAATAATTCCTGTGGAGTCCCTGCTTCCTGAAGTCTAGTCCCTCTCTTCTTTCTGGCTATTGTGATAGAGTTTAGTATCTACTGTCTACGTTTTTTTTTTTTAATTTCCTTAAACCAGTGGCTCTCAACATGTGCATTTTGATTCCCAGAGTCGAATGACCCTTTCACAGGGGTTGCCTAAGACCATAGGAAAACACAGACATTTACATTACAATTCATAAAAGTAGCAAAATTACAGTTTTGAAGTAGCAACAAAACCAACTTTATGGTTAGATGTCACCACAACGTGAGGAACTGTATTATAGGGTCACAGCATTAGGAAGGTGAGATCCACTGTCTTAAGCTCTTTTGTCATTTGCAACAAAAGGAAAGTTAATTCAAGATGCTAAAGCATTTTGGTCTCTAATGTATTGTGAAGTTTCTCTAATATGAGGCATTAGTTAGGAGTCTTTTGTTCTTGGCAAGAAAAATAAAGGACTCTTTTATAGTATCAAGGTGTTGACTTATAAGAGATAGGTCACCTCATCTTCACCAAACTATGAGTCTGTGTTTCTATTAAGATTAAAGTTTCTCATTAATGGGGAAAAAACACTCAGACAAGAGATTTAATATTTCTTCCATGATGGCTGAATTGCAAAATGCATACACAAATAGCCATAAAAATCCATCAACATCCAATCCTAAGTCCAGAAGAAACTTAAAAAACAGGATGCGCCTGTCCTGTCCTGTTCTGTCCTTGCTTTAGTAGGTGATTCTGAAGTCTCAGATTTACATCATGTGATAAGTAAATATAAGAGATTGCATAAGAAAAACATTTAAACAAGTGCTTCACATGCGTAAGCAGCTGGCAAGGTCTGTCCCTTCTGAATCCAATGATGTCTTTGCCAGGAGAATGAGATATTGGATTTGTGCAGTAGAGAACAAAGCCAAGCCTTCTGGTCCCAATAGCTGAAGGTAATAGTGAGGCTAAAACTGTGAATGTGTGATCAAGTGATAGTGTGGGTGGCTGGAGCTAGGACAGGCTGTTTTTTGTTTTTTTTAATCTTTCCTCCCCCTGCTCCCAATCTTCCTTCTTCTGCCTCCCTAGTGCTGAGATTCTAGGGATTCACCACCTCTTCAGCTGTACTAGGGACAGAACTGGGGGCTTCATATATCCTAGGCAAGCACTCTACCAACCAAGCCATATCTGTAGCATTCGCTTCTCTCTCTCTCTTTCTTCATTCATGTACCCACTTTACATAGAAGCCCCCTCCCAGCTCTATACTCACAATCACCTCCTCTACAATCCCCTCCTCTTTGCCTCAGGAAAGGGGAAGCCCCCCATGTGTACCAGCCCACCTTGGCACATCAAGTCACAGCAGGACTAAGCATATCCTCTTCCACTGAAGCCAGACAAAGTAGCTCAGATAGGTAAAGGAGATCAGAGACAAAGGCAGGTATCAGAGTCAGAGACAGCCACTGATCCAATTGTTAGGGAACCCACATGAAAACTAAGCTGCACATCTGCTACACATGTGTAGGGACCCATGTCCAGCACATGTATGCTTTTTGGTTAGTGGTTAAGTCTCTGTGAGCCCCCATGGGACTAAGTTAATCGACTCTACAGGTTTTCTTGAACCCTCTGGCCCTCAATCCTTCCCCTACTCTTCCACAGGACTCCTTGAGTGAGCGCCACCTAATGTCTGTCTGTGGGTTTCTGCATCTGCTTCCATCCACTGCTGGATGAAGCCTCTCAAAGAACAGTTATGCTAGGCTCCTGTCTGCAAGCATAGCAATGTATTATTAATAGTGTTAGGGGTTGGTTCTTTCCCACAGGGTGGGTCTCATGGTGGGCCAGTCATTGGTTGGCCATTCCCTCAATCTCTGGATTTAGAAGAGTCTTGATAGTCCACTATACTTTGTGTGCTGTCCTTCCAATGTGTATTCAATATTCTATGGTGTCTTTACCCGCTTAGCTCCTTCCACACAGTCCCTTGCCTTTATTCCATGAGGTTATGCCCCAATTTTGTCTCTTGAAGTAAGCCCTTTGAAGAGTTTACCTCAGGGCAATTGTTCTCTTTTCTGAGTGTGAAATATTTGATATAGGTGTTTTTCAGCTAAAGTGTACATGGTGGCTTGCTAATGCCTGTGTTAGCTCTGATGTTAGATGCTTTACAAAATAAATTCCAAGCCATCATTTGTTTAATCCAGGAGGGAATTGGGTTTTATTTATAGTATACTCCAGGCAAGATTGCCAGCTATTAGGTATATTTTCTCCACATGCAGAGACAGGGACATTGGCTCCTTCTGTCATGGACTTGTCCTTGGCTTTGAATTCTTCTTTTTCCAGGTAGATGAGTTGAGCCATTCAATCTGGCCTCAAAATTATACATAGAAGTCACACCCCCTTTGCATCATAAGGAAGCAAGCACATGGCCTAATCCACAGAGATAATGTAAGTGTAACCCTGGCTACTGAGCTCATTTTGATGAAGCCTTGGACTGGGAATTTGAATAGCGACCTGTGTTTAGCGGTCTTTATGACAAACTTCTTCCTTTCCTTCTTCTTTCTTCCCTTCTCCACCACCTTTCTCCCCCTCCCTCTTCTCTGCAAAGCTCAGGCTGGCCTGAAACTTGCTTTATAGTCTATTTCTCATGTATTTCTTATGTAGGTTCTTGATTTTCTATTTCGAGACAATGTTTCTCGTTTTGGTAATTTAAATTCTTGATGGAGTGTCACATATGTTATGCAACAACACAATCTTTTATATAATACATCACCTATCCTGAATATATTCTGTTCCTATTAAATATGTTTTGAGTATTTTATAATAAATATTAAGAGTCCCTTAGAATTACTTTGATACTAAATTCCCCTAAAGTGCCTGAAGAGTGTCCACTTCTCCAGTATAAAGATTCCAAAACAAATGCATAAGTCTAACCTTATCTTAAAGAATTGAGACAGCGCTTTATGTAACATTTGCTCCTCAGACATGTTTGGAATAATTACAAGGTTTCAAACATGGAAAATGCTTTGGTGAAAGAAATGAAAATCTTCTAGTTTCGAACTGTGGGGAATTTGATCAAGATTGACAAGAAAAATCAAAAGGCTTTGGAAGTTTTACATTTTGACATGACCATGAAGAAGCAGATAATATACACAGAATGAGCAGAGCCAGCATCAACAAGCAGAAGGAGATCACTCGCTTCATTTTTTTATCTGCTGAGAGGAGCTCAACACAGTAGCCACTCTTAATGGCAGTAATGCTTTATTGATTAAAGTAAGTTGTGTACCACAATGCTTTATTCAGTATTGTCATGCAGGTCATGTGCTTTGCCTCCCCACCCCTAATCTCTAAGATAGATATTTTTATATCATAAACCATAGAAGTTCAAAACATAGGATTCATGGGAGAGAGTAAAAGTTCAAATAGTATAACATTAAGAAATCATAGTGCTTGTCTATAAGGAGTTTTGTATTACTGTATTTTGCGCCTTAAATTCCTTCCAATTTTTGATAGATGAATCAATGGCAAAACCAGTGTGCTAAGTGCACCTTGTGCCCCAGGGTATTGAAACAACGAATGGACCAAGTGCATTTTATGAAGCTGCATGTAACAGTTTAAACCTATGGCTAGGAAGCCAAATTGCTTTTCTCATGTATCTACTCTGATTATATATTTGTCTGGTGATGATCTCCAAGCATTCAGATTTGAATCACAATCCTAACTGACTAACTTTTCTCAAGACTGTCAAGACCTCTGAGTTAAAGATCTCTGCTAGTGGAGAGCTCACAACCAAAATCCCTCAGTCCACATTGGCTCTTGATCATCTTGCCAGTGAGGGAACTATATTGAATTTGAGCAGTGTTACAGCGCCACCTGCCGGAATTTCACTAACTAGCAAGTGCAATTCCAGCAGATCAGAGTTCTGTGTATTTGCATAACGGGATCCAAAATCTAACACATATGAGAAATAAAATAATTTTCAATGAAAAAAAATCAAAGTTATCTCACTTTCAGTATATGAAATATGGCTTTTCCTGAGATATGAGGACTTAACATCGAACACACAATTTTACACTAAGATTTGATAAAAAAAATAGTTTTTAATCTCATATCCAGAAGGAAAGTTGAGTCATGGTAGTTTAGATATGTAATCACACCAGAGTCTGTAAATCTGAGTGCATTTACACAAGCATCTGAAGAACATTTTTTAATCATTCTTCTTTTTGCCTCAAAAATAAATGTCAAATTCTCACTTCGTTGAGGCTTCTTGGGAGGATGGTCGCTTCAAGGATCAACTCAGAATATGATTTCAATGTCTTTTTTTCTCTCTTCTCTCTCCTCTTCACAACTCTTCTATTCTACCCAATGTTCTCCTCGATGCTCCCTTATACAAAGGGCAAGCTTCAGCGCATAGCAGCAATAGCATAGCTCTCTTAAGAGCTTTGCAGATGAGCTCAGACCCATATTGCAGATCACTCTTAAAGTCATCAGATTCAAGCTTGTCACATTTTCTGGACGCGAAACTCCAGACATGTTTTATTCATTCATTACCTTTTCGCATCTTTGAGGCAAACACCTTCAACTCATTTCAAGGTTGAGAGAAAGCCAAGAAATCTCAACCCATCATTTCTAGGTGTTTTGTTGTTGTTTGTTTTGATTTCTGCTCTGGTCAGGAATCTCTGAGAGGTAATAATGTTCATTACTTCATAGCTCCTCTATACCGTAGGCTCAGTTGTTCATGGGAGTACCCTCCCTATTGACATTTGAAACACTGGCACTTTTGCTTTTTAGTCATATTATGTGAGCTCTAAACCACTTCTTCAGTCTGCATAAGGAAAGACTCAAGGAGACCTAGGCATGTGGTGTGACTTAGCAGCCTGCTGGCCTGCTTGCTGCTCCAGTATTTATAGTCTACCTCCGCATTACGATTCGCTGAAGCTAAGGAATAAGAAGCCATCACTCTGACTCCCAAGGTGAAAGCCTCAAGTTTGGCTCTTTTACTAACTCTCGGGTAGTTTTGGACAGTGTTTGTCCTTCCTTGTTTTATATTATTTTTGAAAGAAGATAATGTTTTTAATTACTTACTGTTTAAAAAGAATTCCACAGGAGTATTATGTTTAATACCCTCCCCTCAATGTATGCACAATCTACCCTACCCTGCTCCATTTAAAACTTATGGCTTCTTTTTCTTTAAACATATACATATATTTCAATAGAATATTGGCACACACATAACCCACTGATTCCATTTAATGCTCTCTCTCTCTCTATATATATATATATATAATGTTTGTTTTAGGGGTAACCACTTGTTATTGGTTAACCAACTACAGGGTTCAATCCAAGGAAGACTGACTCTTCCTTTCTTCAGCAGTCATTGCTGTGGGTCTTCATCTAGGAGTGGGACCTTGGGAGATTTCCCTCATCCACATAAGCATGTCACCTATTGTTGTTCCTGTGCTGGTCAACTTTAGGCAACCACAATGTCAAGATTTTGTGGGTGCAGTTTTCCTGTCATATAGAGAAGACATACTATCTCTGCATCCAGGTCTCTGGTTCTTATAATCTTTCACCCTGCTCTTTTATAATGTCTGCTTAACCTCAGATGTAGGGGTTGTGTTATGGATGTATCGGTTGGTACTGAGTACCATACCATCCTTGTTCTCTGTGTTTTGACCAGTTGTGATTTACTGTAATGATGTTCTTGTGCTGCCAACAGAAGCATCTTTGATGAGGAGTGAAAGCTACAGTTATTAGGTTGGATGGGTTCACAGATGTGTGTCCTAGGCTAGGCCAGATTGGTCCTGGGCACAAGATGAATGCACCAGACAGAACCTGGAGGTTGGATGTGGTACAAGCTTAAGTCAAGCTAGCTGACTGGACTTGGCAATACACATGATGTGTGATCAAAGATCACTGTAAATTGATCTCATATGTTTGCACTTGGGTATTTACTCCTGAAGGAAGATAATTATTTTTTTAATTATGGGTTATATATTTACCTTTGCTATACAGTTTTCATAGTAAAATTCATGTGCTTGAGATTTACCTCTGTTATATAGTCTTCAGAGCAAAAAAAAATATGGGAAAATGTAATGATATGTGACATGATAAATTAGGGATACAAGAGAAATACAGTTATCTGAGCATCATTGGGGCTCATTCCAGTATCTTCACACACATCAAATAGAAGGATGATAAAGTCAATTATAGAAAATAGAACAATATATATGTATCCTTTACTGGACGCATCTATACTCTAAAACATCTCTAGATTACTAAAAGAACTAATGCAGTGTAAATGTTACATAAACAAATGTGATACTGTATGTTCTAGGGAGAAACAAAGATGCTACAGATGTTGACTCCAGATGCATTGCTCTGTGAATATTTTCTGTCCATGTTGGTTGAGCTGTCTGAGTTGAAACCAGCAGATATAGAGTTTAGAATATATACCACAAATGTTCTGATTCCTATGTTATCAACACAGGCAAAATGCTGTCCATAAGAATTTTCCTTTAGAGATTTATTTATTTATTTTATGTATATGAGTACACTGTTGCTCTCTTAGATACACCAGAAGAGGGCATTGGATCCCATTACAGATGGTTGTGAGCCACTATGTGGTTGCTGGGAATTGAACTCAGGACCTCTGGAAGAGTAGTCGTACTTTTAACCATTGAGCCATCTCCTTTTACTTAAAAATGTTCAACAATTTTGTGCTAACTTGAAAGGTTGGAAGGAAACAGAATTGGTTATAGTTGGCAAGAATATGCCAATGAAGTTATCACAGGCTTCTGTAAAAGTCCATTTTGCAGTTCTGTGACACAGCTACTTTAACTTCCTGAATATAAAAGTATGAAAAAAGATGAACCTGTAAAGTTAAGACACAGTATTTGCAAAGAGAACTTTGTGGAAAGGCAGTGTCAATGATCAATACTCTTTTTTCCTCAACCTACAAAATATCAACTAGAAGAATTAATTCATACATCACTTGGCCAGTCAGCAAATCTCTGATGCCCAAGTACAGGCCTTTTATAGGGTATACCATTTTAGAATATTCCAAAGCACTTAAAAATGTTTTACATGGCATACCAGGATGGAAGCATAGATAACTGGAAGTAGAAAGTCATTTTTTATTTTAATTCTCATTTTGGATGCTGGCAATTACCTCTTCATCACCTACTGAAGGATTTAAACCTTATGTCCAGTCTCACACAATACCAAATTGTGACTAAGATAAGAGCGTCAATGGCTTAATTCATGAGAATATATATTAGGATTTTAGGTTAAACTCTGTGATATATAAACTCTGTTGACTAGTAATTTATAGCCCCTAGTGGGCAGGAAGTAGTTCCTTGGCATGCATGTGTGCACATGCACGCGCGCACACACACAGAGTTATATAGTTATAATGTAGATATGTCTGTAGAGGCCAGAGGACAACCTCAGGTGTTAATCTTGCCTTCTACCTTGTTTGAGACAATATTTTAATTGTTCATCACTGTGTACACAAGATCAACTGGCCCACGGTCTTCCAGAGAATTATCGGTCTCTAGCCTCATCTCACAAAATGAGTGTTAAGATTAGACTCATGCCAACATATCAGGCTATATTGGGTTCTGGAGATTTGCTCTCAGGTCTTTGTTTGCATAATCAAGCACTTTACTTACTGAGCCTAAAGATACACATTAAAAGAGAATTCTTGGTTGTGCTATTCAAGGATTGACAGGGGTTGGAATATAAAAATATATCTATATTACAAAAGCCCAACAATAGAACTTTTAAGGGGAGCTATTGGCAGGGACAGGGAACCGTTGTGGCTGAAGTCATTGGACAGGCAGTCATGTCCATGGCTAAGTGTCTGTTGAGTCTCAGCTTTAGCTAGTGAGCTTCAGAACCCTGTATTTAGCCCTCTCTCCTGCCTCTTTTGAAATTTACTGTTCTAATCACAGGGCATAATAGGAACCAAGTTGTCAGAGGACAGTGTTTTGACAGTAAAACAGCCCCTGGCTTTGAAAATAATGTCTCAGTTTCCCTGAGACCTTCTTTGGCAGCAAGAGACCATTAGCTTGTCACACTGTCCAGTCCTATTGATAATATCTTTTAATTGCCCCCAAAGACTCATCTCTTAATCAATGTGTCTGAGGTTCTCAAAGAGTTGAGTTCTCTGAACTGATATTCAATCTGTTCGATCATTTGAATTCAAAAGTGTAGGGGGTAGGGAAACGACTGATGACTTAAGAATGGAGAAGAGCATTTTGAGGAGACAAACAACTGTAGGGTTAACCTAAGGCCAAGATTCTAGGGACATCATAACATGACTGTATACAAGGACAAATATGCCACACGGACTAGAACATTCAACACATAAACAAATACTTTTTAAGATTTAATTTTATTGTAAATGATGTGCCTGAGTGTGCACGTGTGAGTGGGAATGGGGTGTGAGTTCAGCACTGTGAAGCCTAGAAATACATGTCAGATCACCCAGAGCTCAAGTTACAGGTGATTGTGTACCACCTGACACGGGGGTTGGGAACTGAACTCAGGTCTTCTGCAAGAGCCGGGAACATTCTTGACCATTGAGCAATCTCTCTAGCTTAAAATTTCCATTGAGTAATCTCTCTAGCTGACACAAAAATAACATTTTTTTATGTTCGTGTATAAGGTATAACTAGAGATACTGCCTCCCTGGTCTCAGTATATTTTCTCTGCCCTAGATTTTTCATCAGATAGATTTATGTGTCTGTGTGATCCTTGTTGCTGTCATTGTTTCCGCTAAGCATGTGAGAACAGACGATTAAGAAGGTGGCCCACAGTTCCCCATTTAACGTATGAACTATGGACAACATGCAGCATCAGACTTGACATGCAAAATGATGGAAATCAGGATTTGATCATGCAGACTTTGAAAGCCAATAGCAGCTTGGGGTTTCCTTTATTATGGTTGCTGCTCAGGGATGGTTGTAGCACAACCTGGGGTATATGAAGCTTGAGCTGAGAGCTTCCTCAGAGTCTAAGTGGGTTGAACTGGCTCTGAAGAATTACACAAATAATGACAGCAACTGCAGGAGATACAGTTGCAGCATAAGAGACAGCCTCTGTGTCCCTGAGATCTATTTAGTTTACTTGAAGGTTCCTTTTCTCCTGCTCACATTGAGGGGTTTATGTTCATCATCTTGGTTGCTATTTGCTCCCCACCCAGGAGGTCACTCATTAGGGAAACGAGCTTTGTGTAAATCTTCTCTGACCATGCAGCCTGAGGACTCAAGTCAACATTGCCTCCACTGCAAGCTATTTTGGGGATGTACACTCCCCAGTGTCAGATTAAGAAATGATGGCGCCCCACCTTTGTTTCCAGTTCACAATAGATCTTGGCTGCCAGGCTCTGATTAGAAGCCTCCCTGCACCTTCTCCTGAAGCTTGCCTTCTCTCTCCCATCCCTTTTCCTGTTATTGTCCTGCTCACTCCTGATAAGATTACGTTTGTCCTGACGAAGAGAAAGTTTCTTTCCTGTACGTTAATGTTTCTCAAAGACCACAAATGAAACGATCTCCTTGCTAATGTCAGATGATTTATACTCAGTGTTAAGAGATCTAAGAGAGGAACAAGAGGTCCCTGGAGGCACTTCAGAAACATCTGACCCAATATCACCAAGCTTCTGATCCTGATTTCCAAATGCAGTTGTTTTGGCTACAGAGCAAGGAATTTCATTTTAGTAACTGGAGTTCTTAGTTCTTCTGTCAAGGTGGACTTGAGTGAGGTGGATCCCGTATCACTGTGCTGTCCTGTTGTATTTAGTGGTTAGTAGAAGGTTTATACAAGTTAATTCAGAGCTAGTCTCAGCTTCCTCAATTGTAAAAGGCAGATTGTTTTTTGTTTTTGTTTTTGTTTTTTTAAACCAGACTTTGGTTCTTGTGAGTATTAGTGAAATTGTCTGTTATTCTCTCTTTCTATGTGGGAAATAGAAAATGTAGTTTTATCTCCTAAACATAAATTGAGACTCAAGAGGAATTGCCTAGACTCTAGCAAACAAACCCCAAACAGGGTGTTAGAAAGTCCGGACATCTTTTTTCTCACAGTAACCTCCCAGCTCTGTCTCAACACAGACACTTGGTTTGAAAATCCTTCGGAAGTCTGTTGAAACTCTGCAAGTGTGAAGTGGACCTTGGCAATTCTTTTGTAGAAGATAAAATTGAGACCTGGAAGGGAAAAAACATTGTTCAAGATGACCTCTCACTCTTCCTTTCCTTCTTGCTCTCTCTTTCTTCTTCTCTCCAAATAATGCTTTAATAAATGCATTCGCAACAAAAGCAGCACTCCAGTCAAGCAAATGAACATACCCCTCCACTTCCACAGTTGCTTTTTAAATGCATCCTCTAAGAGTACTGAGTTGGAGTCATCACCATCCTAGCATCCAACACTACAACTCTGCATCTACAGACTTCCGAGCAAAACAGCAGTAGAGTTCAGCTATGGCTTCTTCTCTGACCAGCCTCCAGTTTTTCCCACTGGGAATGTGCGTATCGCGGTTGTCATTACTCTTTAAAAGTTCCCTGTAAAAATAGGCCTACTGTGAGCTGCCCAGCATCAAAACAGGGGGCTCTGGTTTGAATTTCCAACCTTTAGCTGTCAAGGCTGTTGCTGGTCTTTTGATCTGTCCTGTGCAGGGCCTGGCAACCCTTCTGTTGAATTTGCTGACTTATTGGACCCCAACTGAATACGGCTTGCTGACATAACCAGAAATAGCTGGAGGGCAGTTAGCTTGTGGCCCATTTGTCACGATTTATGTACTTTGAAGACCTTGCTAGTTGAGGGAAGAGAATATAACAACAACAAAAAAAAAATCCCAAGGTTATAAACAGCTTCTCCTTTGGATTATCCATTAGCATGTGTACAATCAGAGAAGCAGAATCTCTACTTATGAAGGTATTTTTCACAAAGTATATGATAGCTTCTTGCCATCTGGAAGCAATGGGGTATTATCTCTTAATATGGAAAAAACCTACACATTAGCCTAGCATTTAGACATGAATTACAGAGAATTAATATTAACTGGTTTTCATTAAGTCGTTAAGCATATTGTCTGCCTTAATGCTCACAACAACCTTATGAGACAGATGCTGCATTTTTTTTTCCAGGGGAGTACTAAAGATTTTAGAAACAGTAGTTTCCCAAAGTCATAAAGCTTGGCTTTTCACTCGGACTGGGCTTGTTTCATTAATGGATGATGTCCAAGCAAAGGACAGGAATGGAGGGACTTTGGGGGAGCATTGGAGTTATGGCAATGTAAGCTGTGAGCCCTTGGGGACAGAGTCTGCTAATCAGGCTTGGAAAGTGAGACTTGATGGAAAGATGAGTGCTCCCAAATCCACAATTTGGCTTACAGTTTCTTTCATTGGCTACACCAGTGCTAGATCTATGGAATAACCCCATACTAGTTTATAGATATAAAAACACGTGGCTTTGCAGAATCCAGGAGCACACTGCTTTGTAAACCTTGCTTCTATTTTTATCATTTATGATCTAGCCTGAGATATTTTTGTGTTTATAAACCTTTTCTACACTATTATTTCCTTTTCATTTTGTTTGAGACTGAGTCTCCCATATATAGCCCAGGCTGGCTTTGAATTCGTGATCTTCGTTTCCACAGCTTCCCATCTGCTGAGATTACAGTGTATGTGCCAACTTTGGCCTATATTCTGATTTCTACTAAGTTTATTTCATTAGTCTGTGCACAGGTGCTGCACTTAGTAGGTTCCCTATTGTGAGACTTTCATTGTTATTAATTTGTCCTCTATATAACACAGTTATAGCAACATATATTTACACAGCTTGCAAATTACCTACCTTCTACATTTTAATGTAAAAGTCCTTTAATATTAGCTACATTATTAATCATATTAATATTAATTTAATGACTTTTATATATTTGTATTGTTAATGTCTTTGGTGTGTGTTATTCCATTATGCTAGGGCAAGGCTTCTTTTATTAGATTCCCACCAACATTGTCACAGGCTGTTTATTTGTGTCAACCTTGAAACTGGGTATTAATATTCCTCAGTACTAATTTGGTGCCACAATTATGTTTTTAAATTGACATTGCATTGTCTCAGAACATCACAAAGAAATATGTAAACAAATGAGTTTTTACTCTCTTCTGCAATCCTACTGTACAGAAAAGTATTTTCTTAAATTATCATTGAGGCATACAACACATTTTCTCCTTAGGCTGACCTCTCACACCACTCTTCATTGCTCTGGACTTTCTGATTTAGAAATTCTAGACAGATAGCAAGTACATGTTAGAGTAGAAACTTGAGTTTGGGAATAGAAGAAAGGAGTTTACTCCTTTAAAAGCTCAAGATTTCTATTTGGTTCTTCATTTTTCTTTCACTCCCCACCCATCTTAGTCATTTTGTTTGCCAACTAACATAGGCATCGCTGGGGTTTTTTTGTGAGGGGGGATGGGTGGGGACAAACCAGACAATATATAATACCCCCACGAGGATGTCCGAATCTGGCAGCCTTCAATAGGTTAATTTTTCAAAGTGGTAAGCTGATATTTCTGTATAAAATGCACATCTGCAGGGTGAGTGGTATTAAGTGTTGGTGAATTATGGCCTCAGTCTAGGGGTCACTTGAGCCTTGGTGCTACAAGCACCTTAATGCTTTTTTGAACGAAGGCTCTGCTAATTGCTTCCATATGACTCTCTCTAGTGTGGTGGCCCCTCCTCCCTGCTCCCATCACTGTCCCCAGCCCCCTTCCACAGTGTAGCTGTGGCACACACAGGAATAATGAGCTATGAAATTGTACCACACTGATTAGAGGTGGGGCTTACAACAGAACCTGCCATGTTCCCCCTGGACATTCTTTGACTCTTTAAGTTCAGAAAGCTTTTGGGGTCAAGTCTCAGAAGCCCAGGTCTTCCCCTTTGCTCCCTTCTCCTCCATTCCTTTAAGCCACTGGGAGTGTACACTTATGCTGTGAATGGGCGGGCAGACCATTAATTAGTTTGACTGCTAAGTTGTTGCTCAAAGTCGGAGCTGGGGACATTTTACAGGGTGTGTTGGCATGTTGATGGAGAGGTAGGAAAGAAAGGAAGTTACAAGCATATCAAACTGTGCCCCTGAAGGATATCTTGTGTGGGAAGTCACTCTAGACACGAATCCTCTGAGGTTTGCCTATTGCCTACCCAGCAGCTGAGGAATACAAGGACTGACTTCCGTTGGCTTCTGGGAGGTTAACTTAAAAACTATTTTGTATTTGACTTAAGGAAGATTAGCCTAAGACTTGTCAGCAGAAAAACAGAAGCAGGAAACTGTATGTATTAGATATCATTGTGTGCCAGGTACTTCCATAAGCACCATTGGTTCTCTTGCTGTGAACATGCTCCCTTACAATGAGGGAAAGAGGGTTCACCCATCCATCTTCTCAGTCATACAGATGGGCCACTTAGTGCAAACTTGTACAGATGTAGTAAAATATCTCTGTTAGCCTGCTGCGAGAATAAAATACAACTGTCATGAAGCAGCCACGGTGGTAGCATCTATTTAACATTCAGAGAATGAGTTATCAGTGGTTGTTGTTCCTATCATTTGTATCTTCTCATACACTTTCATTTCCAACTGTCACATATTCCGTGACACAAAGCTGTGTCTGGGGCTTCGATTCCAGCCTTCACTAATTGCAGGTGCCTACTTTTCCTCTTGTATTGTTCAGCTTGAAGTGACATCATGCCCTCTTGAATTCTTCTAAGGCTACCTGTCTTGTTCTTATGGCAATAAAACGCACTGCCCTCTGCCTTTAATTAGATGGTTGATCTGGCATTTGTATTCTGCAGCTGTTTAATTTACCCCATGTTTATGGCTCCTTCTCCTTCAGCTAAATTATTGTAATCCCTATAGGGCAGTGGTCTCATATTTCGTGTGTTTCCTTGTATACCCTACTTAAAATTTTGCCGGATAGTTTCTCTAAGAAAGTTTGAGAATAACATTAAATAGAGAGTACAGAAATCCCATTTCAAATATTTTTAGTGAGAGTTACTTTTATTCAATATATCAATGGTCTAGTCTAGTGTGAACCTGACTGGCTAACTCAGAACTGCCTATGTCTAGAACTCACTGCTGCTTGTGCTGGAATCGTAACATGATCCAGAGTTTGGTTGTGCAATTCTCTTATTAAATAATCAGATGAAGAAACAAAAGAAATAGGACAGCTCTGGCAAAATGAAACAGTTCCAAAAACTCAATGATGCCAGATTAAATTTTACTGTTTAACAATCTACTCTCCTCCAAATGCAGTGAGCTGTATTAAAACTCTTGAGCATATCTTTACCCAGTACATACTCATGCTGAATGCATTTGTTCTTAAGGTTCATTCAGACACATTATTCAAGATATCAACACGCTATCTTGAGGGGAAAAAATGCTTGGGTGAGTTTAAAACCAATCTCAGATAAATAACATAATGATACAGTTTACAGTTTCACAAAATTGAGAAGAACCTAACCCAAAAGAAGTTCATGGAGCAAAATAATAAAAAAACAAACAACCCCCCCCAAAACAAAAATTGACTTTGAGACTTCATTGCTCTCCAGTTAAAACGGCAAAAATCAACCACAAACAAAGGACAATAAATGCTGACAGGAACACTGGGTAAAGGGTCATCCCCCATTCACTGTTGGTGGAATTGCTGACTATCCTAACCATTCTTGTAATCAACATGGAGAATTCTCAGAGGGAGAGGGCGAGGGGGAGGGAGAGGAGAGAGAACTAAACATGAAAACATCAATCTACTTCAAGAAACAGCAATACCACTCCTTAGCATACACTCAAGTAACAACATTCTATTGTACAGTTACTGGCTCAGCCGTGTTCATTGCCAGTCTATTCACAACAGCTAGAAAACGGAAACAATGTCCTTCAACCGATGAGTATGATAATGAAATTATGGTACATCTACACTATGGAATACTATTCAGCTGTAAAGAAAAATAAAACTAACGTTGCAGGTACATGCATGGAGCTAGACAATATTATATTGAATGAAGTGTCCCAGACCCAGAAAGAGATATGAATACGTATCCTCCATAAGGAAGAAGAGACCTTTGCTGGGGTAGTGGACGTTAAAAAGCAACAGAGAGGGAGGCTGCAGTGTACAAGTGCTCTAATGATGAAAATTCTAAAAGGGGTGCTAATCAGTGGGAAGATAAATATGGAAGGCATGGGGGAATAAAATAATAGCAAGGATGTATGAAAAAGTCCTAATGAATCATATTGTTAACTGTCTGCCTAATATTAAAAAACTCTATATAGCAATTCAAGTCTTTATATAAATATAGATATACAGTTTAAATGACAATTACTCATGCAAGCTAACAAAGTAGCTCTCTTTTGAACGGTTTGTCAGATTTGTCTAAGAGATTCCCCTAATACTGAAGACTATTGACTTTGGTTGGCCCTTAGAGGAAGACAGTGAGTTTCTACTGCTAAAGATAACATGTACTTCAGTGACAGGGGCCCAGAGAACCCTGAGCTGGAACTGAACTGACTTGAGTATTTCCTCCCTGAGAAGTAGTTTTCATGGTACTAGAAAGTACCGTGCAAGCTCCTACAGTATGGACGAAACCAGTATCTTACCCAGCTGTGATGACCATAAACCACAACAATATCTAGCATGATACACTAACCTTAGGGGCACAGTGGTGGCAAACAGACCTTAGTGGTAGCCATTAGCTCTCCAATAGGACGTAATACTCACTCAATGAGAGAAAAACCATGTTTGGTACCAGAGACTTCGCCAACCACCCAGAGCTAGTAAAGCCATGGGTTAAGTAGAACCTACAACCACCACTTTACTAAACCAGTACAATCTCTAACTACATTCTAAGTATTTATCCTTACAACTATAGATGCATATGGTTCTCTCCCCTCATCAAAGAAACTTCACTTGGCAGCAGATAGAGACTGTTATAGAAAACCATGGCCTATCAAAGTGCATGGCTGTGGCACTCAGTCACAATGAGGAAACATCTAAAAAACACTCACACATCTAGGGCTTAGATTGCAGAAGAGGTAGTAAAAAGATCATAAGAGCCATACGATCTGTGAAATTGCTCTGAAACTATGTCTCCTACTAATTTGTGAAGCTACTCATAAAATCCTACAACATGACTGTCTAAACATGAATGGAACAAGTTCAACAACAATGTACATGCTGAAATACAGGGGAAAGGCCAGGAGGCTACAGCCCTATTTAAAAACCAACCAACCAACCAACCAAACAAACAAACAAACAAACAAATAAGAAACCCTACGGGCAACTAAGAAATGCTGAGAGTGGGAGAAGTAATTTTCCCCAGGAAAGAGTACATCTGTTGGTTATCTGATACCAAAAGAACAGCTTTAAAAATGTACATATAAGTAACATTGAACAAACTATGCAGGTTTACACACACACACACACACACACACACACACACACCACGCACGCACAGACATCACATTTTCATGGCCCTGCAAATCTCTCTCTCTCTCTCTCTCTCTGTCTCTCTCTCTCTCTCTCTCTGGTGTGTGTGTGCGAGTGTGTCTGGCATGTGTGTGTGTGTGTGTGTGTGTGTGTGTGTGTGTGTGTGTTACCCAGGGCCAGATGTTTAGTAAATACTCAAAGATTATGCAAAAAGGTCATGCAAATACATATACTTTAATGTATTCAACTCACTTTCAGAGACAGCTGTATGCAAGGCACAGTTGAAGAGTTAAAAAAAAAATCCCTGTTGAAAACACTTCAAGACATTTGCCTTCATACACACTAATTCCAGTAGCTCAGGAAACAACAGCAAGCGCATATAAGCATGTAACAACAGTTGATGACAAAGAGGGTCGTGAATTTGAGAAAGAGAAAGAAGTATATGGGAGGTGTTGGAGGGAGGAATGGGAAAGAGGAAGTGATGTAATTATATTATAATCTCAAAAATAATAGAAATAATAGTAATAAAATTTATTGTTTTAACCATTAACTCCCCTGTAAATGCTCTATGGCAAAACTATGGGCATATATGTATGTTTACTCAGCACAAACTCATGCTAAATGTATTTATACTTAGGATTCATTCAGACATAGTTTTCAAAGTATCAACAAAATCTCGTCTAAGAAAAATAAGATGCTTAGGTAAACTGAGAAACATACTCTCACGTAAATAACTTAAAGATTATACATTTTAAAGTCTTACAGAATTGAAGAACCTAACTCAAATGCAGTACATGTAAAGAAGCAATAAAGATCAAGGTATAAACATAACATGGAGACAAAAAGGTGACGCAAAAAGAATCAACTGAAATTTAGGAAAAGACATACATGACAGTAACCTACCTGGCATAAGTGTCCTCTAAGAGTCTCACCAGCAGCTGATAGAAATAGATGCAGATACTCACAGAAAAACGTTAGGTGGAGCTAGAGGAATCTTATGGAAGAAGGGGAGGAAGGATTGAAGGAGCCAGAGGGGTAAAGAAAATCATCAGATTCAACTAACCTGAGCCTATAGAGGCTCACAGAGATTGAACCACCAACCAAAGAGATCTACATAACAGGTGTATAGGTTGTATTTTTTTAGGACCCCTAACAACTGGAGCAGGGCTTGTCTGTGACTCTGTTGCCCACCTTTCAGTCCTTTTTCCATAACTGGACTGCCTTGTATAGGCTTAAAGGAGAAGTGGCTTGTCCTACTGCAACTTGATGTACCAAAGCCGGTTGATGTCTATGGGAGGCCTCCTCTTCTCTGAGGAGAAAGGGAGAGGGGGATGGAAGGAGCTAAAGTGAGAGGGAGGGGCTAAGAGGAGAGGAGGGAGAGGAAGCTGCAATCTGGATGTAAAGTAAATAAACAATAAAAACAAAAAAATAATGGACAAATTTAACAAACCTGTAGTGAAACTAAGCAAAAGAAAAAGAAAAGAGAGCCAAACTGATAAAGTTAGAGAAGAGGGGAACATTACGGCAGATGCCAATGAAATGCGGAGGAAAATAAGGGAATGTTGGAATATTTAGAACACTAATTTTTTTAAAGAAAGAACAACCTGAAATAATTAGGTAGATCACTAGACACATATGAACAATTCCATAGGACATGAACAAGGAAATGATGTCAAATGTAGCAAGCAAGCATCCAGTTAGACAGAGACAACCTGGGGTTCTAGAAACCCAAGCCATAGGCTGGACTCAGGATATACAGATTGGAATACAGCTTTCAGGTAGCAGAAGAAATATGGAACAGGAGTCTGAAGCCGAAGGATCTTCAGTAGCCTTCATTTCCTCATGTCCACCAATGGGTGGGTGAGTTGTAAAGGGTAAGGATATATGTTGATTAGAGATGATGAATAACAACTAGATAGAAATTCTAGAAATGAATTAATTCTTGTTAATTAACTAAGCAAGGCATAATGCAAACTTAAAGCAGACAATGATGCTTGCAGCTGAAGACAGGCACGGAAAGCTGAAGCTGAGACATTCTCACTGTAGCTTGATTTTAACTATTCAGGGCATTGCCTGAAGCTATAAAAGACTGCATGGCAGAGCTTGTTGCAGTATCTTGACAGGGTGCCCACACACATGTGTGAGTGCACACACACACACACACACACACACACACACACACACTTTAGATATTCTTAGTCACTATAAGTAGTCAAGTATGTGAACACACTTGAGCTTCAAAGCACCAGAGATAAGACTGCAGCTTGCAGCCTATAAAGTTGGACAAATGTATTTTAGAAAATGGAATTTTGAAACATGTCAAAATAATCATTTGGAAGGATCCACTAACTTAACTTTCTTGAATTACTGAGACTCATAGCTGCTCCATCCCCATCTACATATGGTTAAGGGGGTAAAAAGTCAATACAGGGGAGTAACACTATCTTGTTAACCAATACTGTCTGAGGGAATAATAACTTCTACTTCTTTTAAAAGAATATACACCCCTATGTTTTAATATTTATTTTATGTCTTTTTTCCTAAACCTGATACACAATATTTTCTCATAACTTTAGCATACATGCTTTCTGTTCATTCTTTCTTACCTCCCTTCCTTCTTCTCATTTTTACTTACTCTATTCTTGAAATATTAATACTCTTAGGGAAAATCACTACATATCTCCCAACCATTACCATATGATGCTATATTTGAATCTTATAAGAAACACAAAGAAGGAACATATTTGACTACAGTTAACACGGGAGCCACGGCAAACCATTGTATCTGTTACTGAAGTTGGATTTCATAATCAAAATAGATTCAAAGAAGGCTCTTGAAAAAAAAACAAAAGAAAACATCTCCCCCCCAGAAAAAAAAAACAGCCATAGAAGGAGTCAGCATAAAAACTGGAAGAAATATCACCCTAATAGATGCACAAAAAGATGCAAGGGACACACACAAAAATAGAAAAAACAATCCCTCACATGTCCACAAGCTTACAGTTTCTCAATACCAGAAAATAGAGATGAAATGGTTGAAATGAAAAAAAAGGTCAGTAGAGAACCACTTTTGTAAGGAATCCGTTATTGGATGGATGATTCAAAGTACACGTAGATTCAGAATCTAAACAAGACAATTGTCAAAGTGGATGGAATGGTCAATAACTTTGAGGAGAATTTTAAAATCATAAAGGAAAGATTCATCAAGGAAATCAGAATGCTGAAAGAAACCCAAATAGAAATTACAGAAATGAAATAGTTCAGTAAAAACCCAGTGAAAATGTTATCAGTAGACAAGAGCAAAGGAAAGAACTTATTTGGAAGGGAAAAAGGCCAACTCACGTTCAAAGACAGAAAGATCCACCTATCACCAGACAAGCTGGGAAAACAGGGAGTGATAGAGTCCAATGATTGAAATGAAATTACTGTTAGCCAAAACTGCCACCACACGTAAGACTTACATTTGAAAGAGAAACAAGGAAATTTAAAATTAAGCACAAATTAAGACAATTTCTGACAAGCAAGCCGGCCTTACAGAAAATCCCCAGAGACTGAGATACACAAAAGAGGAAGAAGACAGTTGGATTCTCCCAAGGACAAAAAGAATGCATTTTATGAGAGAGATAGGTGAACAGAAGAGATCTGGGAAATGATCATAATGTCTAACACTGTGAATCAAAAAAGTACCCAATGCTAACAGGGAGAGAAAAAGAACTACGAATTAATTATGGAACCAGAGCAACTACAGAACATAGAAGATAACAAACCCTTCTTAACAATGATCTTAAGTGTAAATGACTTCGATGTATTAATAGAAAGACACGGACCAACATGTTAGATTAAAAAATAAGATCCCATTATCTTTCGTTCCTAAGGAATGCAGTGCATTGACAAACAAGTCCAAAACCTAAGTTAAAGGATGGAAATTCTCCTATCAAGCAAACAAAAGGTGTATTTTAAAAAGCTGATGTAACAATTGCTGCACCTAATGAAATAAATTCAAAATTAAAACTAGTCAAAAAAGATATAGAAGGCCATTACGTATTAAATACATATAACATTTCGTTAAGGTGATATAACAGAAATGATTATTTGTACAACAAATGTTAGTGCTCCCAACCTCATAAGACAGTACTAAAAGCTGTGCCAGATCAGTTGTGTCATGGTACAGTAATGGTGGGAGACTTCAGGATCCTGCTCTCATCTTGAACTATGTCTTCCAAAGTAAACATCAGCAAAATATCTTCATTGCTAAATCATACCATGGACAAACTGGATTTAACAGAGATCAACAGACTATCATACCTAACAATGTGTAGAATCTTCTCCAAAATCTGTCATATTACAAACACTTTGGAAAGAGAAAGTAAAAGTAGAACTGAAATAGGATTTATCGCAACAAACTCATGAAGCCAGAGGCTCTTTCGGAAATATTTAGAAAACCCGTATTTAAAAAAAAATAGCTTGAAAAATACAGAAAAAAAGTGGAACTCTTAAATACACATAGTATGTCAAAATAAAATAAAGGACATACAAGTAACTAAGACTTATAGCAGGTAATAATATTGAATAGTATTAGAGTTTTCCTACACTGAGAAGCCGAGGACTCATTGAAATCATGGTCAAGTTTTACCAGACATTTAAGGACTTAACATTAATAGTTCTCAAACTAATCCACAGAAGAGAGAGGGAAGGAATTCCTCCAAACTCTTGCAAAGCCAGGATTATACTGATATCAAGACAGATAAAGACATAAGAAAGAAAAATATATGTAGACTACATTTCATGAGTAACATTAGGCATAAGGTCTACATAAAATGCTCATGAATTAAAATTAACACACATACAAGTTGGTTTCACACCAGAGACATAAGTTGTTTGAGCAACAGAATCAATAAACATCATTCACCACATAAAGACAGACACATTATTATCTATGTAGATGCAAACAGGCACATAACAAGTTCAACATGTCCTCATGTCAAAGGTCCCAAAGAAATTATGAGTAGAAGGAACATAAGACAGATGTAAAGCCAACACTATACTAAATGGGATTAAAAAAGATTTTTTAAAGATATGGAATAGGATCAGGTTAGAGACTCTCCACATTTGTTCAGCATAGTGCTCAAAGTTTTAGCTAAAGTAATAAGACATGAAAAGAAATGAAAAAAATTCAAGCTGGATAGTAAGAAGTCAAATTTCTCTGATTTTCAGATGACAGTATCTTGTACTTAAACAACTCAACCGACTCTAGTAGAAAGCTCATGTCTGATGAACTTGTTCAATAAAGTAGCAAAATATAATGAAACCAAAATGTAAAAATAAGTAGGTTTCTATATACTGTGAATTAACTGGATAGGAAAGAAATGAAGAGAATATAACATTTGCAATAGCTTAAAGTTTCAATACCTAGGAATAAAGCTAACCATGTGGTGAAAGGTTTTTATGATGGAATCTCTAAGGCACGCTGAAGAAACTGAAGGCAATAGAAAATACACAGGCCTTCCTTGCTCATAGATTGGCAGATTTAATCTTGTGAAAATTGCTACATTACTGAAAGCTATCTAAAATCTCACTGCAATTCCCATCAAAATTTAAATGTCTTTCTTAGTAGCACTAGAAAAAAATCAATATTAAGATGTCACGAGTGTAAAACTCAAATAGAGAACTCAGTACTGAGCAGAAAAGAATGATGATCCTACCCCATTTTATAACACAGAACTACAGTGACAAAGACATAATTGTATTGGCAGAGAACAAGACTTTTAAACCAACATAAAAAAATAGAGGGCCCTGAAATATAACCACATAGTAATAACTACCTAATACTTGACAAATGTGTCAAAAATCTATTGTGGTAAAAAGTCAACATCTTCAATAAATAATGGAGGGGATATTGGATATTCACATAACAGAAGAATGAAATTAGCCCCTCATCTCTAATCCTATATTTAAAAACCACTTCAAAATGGAACAAAGTCCTTAATAGAAAACCTGAAATTCTGAAAGTGCTAGAGTAAAACAGAGAAATGTAGACATAGAGACAGTTTTCTTAATGTGATTCCAATAGTACAGAAAATAAGCTCACGTGTCGACAAATGACATTCCATGGGGTTAAAAAGCTTCCGCACAGCAAGTGAAGCTACAGCCACACAGAAGAGACAGGATATGTAATAGGAGAAAGAAATACTAACTGTCCTACTGAGAGTCAACTTTCGATTTGAAACAGCCTACAACCACCCAAAAAGGAGTTTCAATAGAATGCCTTTTCATATTGGTATTTGGGAAGGTCTGTGAGTGGATGTCTTGTTTCAACTGATGTAAGAGGAGGTCTCAAGCAACCATGGGTGGCTCCATCTCTTGGGCAAGTGGTCCTGGCCTGCATAAGAAATCAGAGCATGTGTCAGAGAGCAAGCCAGAGAGGAAGCCAAATGAAGAGTTTCTCCATGGTTTCTGCCTCCAGGTTTCTGCCTTAACTTCCTTTAATGATAGAATGTGACCTCGAAGTGTAAGTCAAAGAAATTCTTTCCTATCTAAGCAGCTTTTGATCAGAGGATTTTGTAAGAACACTCAAATGGAACTTAAGTACCAACTATGCCATAGTCAGAGCCCCAAATCTACAGCATAGAAAGAACTTCAAAAATTAAAACAAACAAATGAACATCAATAACAACAAATCCAAATCTTCTAATTAAAAAAAAAAGATTTGCAAGCAATGCTGCAAAACGAAATGTAGGAAATGCACAAAATAAATTCTTGAAGAACCATTCTATATCCTATACATCTGGGAATTTCAAATAAACGTTGCTTTAAGATTCAATAATGTACTTGTAACCTAATGGTTACAACTAAGAGAAAGAGACAAATAACAAGTGTTAGAGAAGATGTGAGTGAACCTTCTTTCCCATACAAACCTGTGCAGCCAATATAAACATCAGTAGAGGCATTTCTCACAAAGCTAGAAACAGCTACCACATGATCCGTGTACACACACTGGTTATATACGAAGGGACTACACATTCCACCATAGTGATCCCTGCACACTAGCTTTATTCTTCACACTGATTAGAAATGAAACTAGTCTTGCTGTCCACCAACAGTTGGATAAGAAGATGTGGTTTATATGCAGAATAGAGTGTATTTGTCCTTAAAGAATCATGAAATCTTCAGAAAAAAATTGTATGTAACAGGAAAGTACTGTCTTAAATGAGGTATCCCAGACTTAGAAATATAAATACTGCATGTTTTTTTTCCAACTTCTGGATCACTTGTAGATCTCAGTATTTAATTTTTATATGTGCGTGAGGGGGTGAATATAAGCCAGAAAACTAGAAAAGTGACGTTAAAGAGAAAATGTATTTAAAAAAATTTTTGTGGAGCTGGGGAAGAAGAATAAAAAGGAGATGTGGGGAGGAGGATTGGAATGAGGAACTGTTGGAGGGCAGACCAGAGGGGGAATAATGACTGGACTGTAAAAAAATGATTAAAGATAATTTTTAAAAATGTCATTATGAGACCTATAACTTCGCATAGTAATTTAAACCTAACAAAAAATTAAAACTTACAAATATGAACAAATGTATAACAAGCCAAAAACAATGAAATCACTAATAAATTCTCCCACCAAAAGAAACCAGGACTGTATCTATTTATGGCTAAATTCTACCAAAACATTAAAGAGGGCTAACATCAACACTTCCCAAGCTTCTGTGAAAGAGAGGTCAGAAGTGCTACCACTTCCACTTTACAAAGACCATCTATTACTCTGATTCTCAAGTTGGCTTTTGCACTAGAAAAAAAATTAATAAAACAAGGCAAAACAATAGACTAGTTTCTTTGATGACCATAGGTTAAATAAAATAAAATAAAATAAAATAAAATAAAATAAAATAAAATACTTGGAATCACATTTCAAGAACATATTAATATCATCATGGCTATTTTCATCCTATGAATGCAAGGACGATTTAATAAGCAAAATTCAAGAGTTGTGAAACAGAACATAAATAGACTGTAAGACAGAAATTCCAGGATCACCTTAATATATGCAGTAAAGGCTTTTGACAAATTCCAACATCGCTTCAAGATAAAAGCCCTGAAGAAGGCTTTATCACAGGGAGATATCACAACATAAGAAGGCTATAAACAGCAAACCTACAGGCAACTTTATACAACATGAGAAAAGGTGAGAAGCATTTTCTCTGCAGTTACAAATGAGACAAGGGTTTTCTCTCTCCCCATTCTTATTCACTATAGTTCTTGAATTCTTAAGTATAGTAAGGAGGTAAGAAAAAGAAATGAAATTTTGCAAATATGAAGGCAAGAAGTCAAATTATTCTTATTCCCAGACGGTATGATCTCATTTTTAAAGCTCAAAGCCCGGACCAAAAATTTCTTAGATTTTATGAACACTTTAGGCAAAGTAATGGGATGTGGAATCAACATGCATAATTTAGTAGGTTTTCTCTATACCAATAATAAGCTTTCTGAAAATAAAAGCAGGAAAAACAATCCCATTCTTAACAGCTTCAAAACTCCCTGGGAATACAAGGAATAATCCCAACCAAGGGAGTAAAAGATCTGCATAATCAAAGCGCTAAAAGTGAGAAACCCTCTGACACCAGGGAATGGTCCCAACAGTCATGTGAGATAAAAGCTATGGAAGAAAGTGGCTGAAGATGTGTCTGCAATGCTCAACAGGACACCATCAGTCACAGAAAGAATGGATTCTAGAAGAAAATGAAGATAAGCTGGTGTCCCAACAAGAATAATAGATGACCAGATGTGGAGTGAAAGATTTTATGTCTATCAGAATTCCAGAAAAGCAGAAAATTAAAGCATTTTTTATGAATTAATTAATTTATTTATTCACTTTACATCTCAATCATAGCTTCCCTCCCTCCTCTCCTCGTCCCACTTTCTCAAGTCTCTCTCCCATTGCTCCCTCCCCTTCTCCTTAGAGAAGAGGAAGCACCCCTTTGGGTACCATTCCACCGTGGGACATCCAGTCCCCCCAGGACTGAGCACATCCTTTCCCACTGAGGCCCAACAAAGCAGTCCAGTTAAGGAAAGTAGATCCATCTCAGGCAGCAGAGTCAGAACAGCCCTTGCTCCGTATAACAACCAAGCAGCATATTTGTTCCAAATGTGTAGAGGGCCTAGTTCCAGCCACTGCATGCTTTTTGTTTGGTGATTCAGTTTCTATGAGCCCCTACTGATCCAGGTTAGTTGACTCTTTAGGTCTTTATGTAGTGTTCTTGACCCCTCTGTGTTTGTTCAATTCTACCCCCATCCCACATTTCCACAAGACTCCCCAAGCTCCATCTGATGTTTAGTTATGGATGTCTGCATCTATTTTCATCAGCTTCAGGATGAAACCTCCCAGGAGACAGTTTTGCTAGGCTCTTGCCTGCAAGCATAGCAGAGTAACATTGATAGTATCAGGAGTTGGCTCTCTCCCTTAGGATGGGTCTCAAGTTGGGGCCCTCATTGATTGCTCATTTCTTCAATCTCTGATCCTTTTTTATCCCTGCACATCTTATAGGCAGAAAAAAATTCAGATTGATGGTTTTGTGAGTGAGTTGACGTCCCCCTCCCTTCACTGGAAGTCCTGCCTGGCTACAGGAGGTGGCCACTTCAGTCTCCATATCCTCTCTTAGCAGAAATCTCAACTAGGGTCATCTCCCCTATCCCTGCTCTCCAGCTAGTTCCAGAAATACGTCCACCAATTTCCAGTCTCACCCTCAGACCTCTTTCTTCCCCTCTCTCCATACCCGATCCCCATTCAAAATAAAAAGGGTTAATTGGCTAACAAACAGGATCCTATAAGGAGTGGAGAGAGAATGAGGCTGTGGCTTTGGTGTTTAGTAGAAGAGATCTCCCTTACATATACATGGCTTCACAGAGAATCTTGACCAGAATTCTTGAGTGCTATGCTCGGCCAACCTACCATGTGTACAAACACACACACACACACACACACACACACACACACACACACACACACACACACCCCACAGCTTTGAGAATGTAGAGGTTATGTTCTTTTCTACACCATTAAAAAATTTTTTTTTCTCATTTGTATCCACAGATGAAGTAAGCGTCAACCTTCCTTTTAGTTTCATGACTTGGAAGTTATTTATCTATCCACATTTTGTCCTATTAGTGCATGCTGAGACACGATCCATACGTTGTTTATCTGTGTGTCTTCTGTATCTCATAATACTGTAGTAAATAATGTAACAGTTATTATTCTGAGTACTCTACTAATTCATAACTGCCACAGAATCATTCCATAGAGTAGTTCATATTAACGTCTTTCTAATGAATAAACAAGGGCACCAATCTTAAACAATTAGCCTAAGTTCCCACAGCTTCAAATGTTGATGCCAGAATTTGAAGCCAAGTAGTCTACCACCAGGATCCATGATATTATCCTCTGTGCTACACTATCTTCTGAGTGCCAGAATTGGTTAATTAATTAATAAAACCACATGGGATCCATAGAACTCTGGAATGCTCAGGGGGGAGACCCAGTAAAATACCCAGGGGTGAATGGTTCTTTTGAAGAATCCACAGCATGTTCATTGACAACACTGTAAGATTTGACTGAGAATCTTGGATATTTTCCAGGGTCTTAAGGCTACCCTTCCTGCTTTAACTTACCTTGGCTTTATTTATTTATTTATTTATTTATTTATTTATTTATTTATTCAAAATAGACATAACCAAATGGCAAACATGGGGCTTATAATGGCTGAGAGTAACCCCTAATTCTACTCTGATGAATTACAGTAATTATATAATTTCCATTTCTTATCATGTCTCCAGGTTTTTTAAATCTCTTTCCAGCATGCTATTGTCACAATGTATAACCCATAATATCTCTAGCAGAACTTTAAGGGCACATTCGAATGTAACCTTATCAATTTCCTAATGCTTTGGAGATATGCATGACCAAAACAACTTAAGAGGCCAAAGACTATGCAATTGGCCCCTTGCACTTGGATGATATAACAGGGCATCTGAAACCCATGCCATGATAGTTTCTTCACATCAATGTGGCTGGGAAGCAGAGAAGGAGGCAAAGCCTGAAGACATTCAGATTAATTCCAACAGTGGCCTACCTCTACATAGGCCCCGCCTCCCAGTCTTTACAACCTACCAGCTGGCATCACCAACTGGGGAACAGGACCTCAACAGATGAGCTTATTTAAGCCATAATACAACAGGTGCACAACAAATTAGAGATAATGCTCAGGGAAATTTTTTGTTTTGTGGAAAAATAAATGACTTTTTTCTTTTTCATTTTTTAAATTGTTATTGAAAAGAAATAGTTTCTTCTCTCACACAATACATGCTGACCACCATTTCCCCTCCTTCTCAGTGCCCTGCGACCTCTCCTTTTCCACAGATCCACTCCCCACTGTTTTTCTCTTCAGAAAAGAGCAGGCCTCCAAGAGACAACAGACAAACAGGACAAAACAAGATAAGACAAGACAGATGTCTTCATATTGAAGCTGATCAAGGCAATCCAATAGGAGGAAAAGAGTCCTAAGAGCCAGCAAAGGAGTCAGAGGTACACCTGTTCCCACTGTTAGGAATCCACAAGAACATCCATCTTACGTCCATAACATACTCAGAGTACCTGATGCTGGCCCATGAAGCCTCTGGGCTTGCCCCTTCATTCTCTTTGAGCCCATGTTAGCATTTCTTAGTTGATTCAGTGTGCCATGTTCTCCTAGTATCTTCCATCCCCTCCTATGTCCTACAGTCTTTCTTCCTCCCTTTCCCAGGGCTTCCTGGGTCTCCAAGTTGAGTGTCTCTATTGTGGGAATGCTTTTCATTTTTTTTTTTTTTTTTAGTGAAAGTTAAATCAGGAGTTTGATGGTTATTGAGAGTTTATGAATTTTTTTTAAAGATAGTAATATTGTAGGATAATGCTAGACAAAGATTTTTGCCCCCATATCTTAGATCTATGAATAATGCCCCTGAAGCTTCTTCAGCTCCTTGTTGCTTTGGTATTCTTGTTTCTGAAATCCCTGTGGAGTATATTCATAAAGCGCTGTGGTTTGGTTCTCACGGTTCTTAACTGGCTGTTGACATCTTGCTTGGGAATAGCATGAGTTCTCTATGATGCTAAACTCAACCCATCAGACTGCTGGAGCAGATTATTTGAAATAGTATGCACATGAGCACAGAGTCTTTACCTCCATTTATACCACCATCCCTGTTAGGCTAGCAAAGGACTTGTGAAATAACTTGTTGGATATTGGTGCTAACGCTTTGGATCTGCGTGTCCAGATGCTGAAGGTCCTTATCCCCAATTGTTTTTTGATCTAATAAAGATGCCAGCAGCTAATGGTTGGACACATGGTTGAACACTTAGATTTGCTTAGGTAGGACACAGGGAGAATCAGAGGACTCAGGAAGAAGAATGGGATACAGTAGAGACAGGAGATAAAACCAACCAGCCACTGGCCACCTCCCTGATTGGGCCCAGGGTGGCAGGGGAAGGTTTAGGAGTGCTCAGCCTTTGAAGTAGCCAAGGCATTATATATTAACTGGTTGGAGTGTGTGTGTGTGCGTGCTTTCCATTAGCAGATCTGAGGTAGCTCCTGGAATAGTGTGTGTGTGTGTGTGTGTGTATGTGTGTGACCAGCTGGGAACAACGATGACTGACTCAGCAAAGTGGGAAGAAATCTCTTTAATGGAACTTGTCTAACCAATGTCCACTGGAAGCCGAAAAACATAAAACACTGCTAAAAAATATTTGAGAATTTAGTTCTCAGATGATGGAACATTGGAATGAATCTGAAGCAGGAGCAGAGATGATTGCCACAGTACGTATCTGTGGTCAGTACCACATTGTGTAACTTTCACATTCATTGCTAGGGCCTAGAGAATTCTAGATAAATCATTCATATCTAAGGATTCACATCTATTTCCATCCAATTATGGGCTGAAAAGCCATCAGTTTTATTTTCAAAATACTTTTTGCTAAGATAATGTAAATATTTATTTTTATAAATATACCTCCATGGTTAAAGCTGTAGGTCATTGACTTTCATGGGCTGTTATGAATATTTAATTAATTTACTGTTAATTATTTTTTCCATGCATGGTGTCTATTTTGCCACTGGAATAATAACCTGTCTTGTCCAGCAGGGCATTAAACAGGGTCCAGGGAGATCACCTAAGAAAGAATGGGGAAAAATGGGCAAACACAAAGAACCACAGATTGTCTATAAGCTGATCAAACTGTAATTTTTTTTCACACAGGGTTATATACACAAAAAGGCAGGATGTGGGGAAGGGGGTGATGCAGGAGTGTAGGTGTTCAGGGGGAGTACAGATATCTTCCAGAACAGAGTGTCAACTGGGAAGGTTCAGGAGACAGATCACTATGAGTCTGTCTATGGTCACCTGTCCTTATCTAAGTTGGTTCTACCCATCAAGGTTACCTATCTACAAGTTCTATGACTAGTCAGCCTGGAAATTTTCCACCAAAGCTGCTTGTTTACAATAGCTTCTAGTCATCTGTTTCAGTGTTTTTTTCCACAGAGACCCAAGACTTTGTATTAGCAGGCATGTATGTCAGGCCTATTGCTGATTTTAGGCCTATGGCTGATTTTAGGCCTTCAGTGTATAAGCAGGGCTGCCCCCAACAATAGCCCTCCCCTTTGATTTGTAGGAACTTTTTATGGCTGCTGTCTCTTTGGGACACATCTAGTGTGTAGTTTTTCAAGTTTCTATGTCTGTGGAATGCCAGTCATATACTTAATATCTGGTTTTAAATAAAGGAAAACTAAGTAAGGAAAAATTAACATTTTGATAGCATGTTCAGGTGTAAATGGCAGTGTCAGTATAATGTGGCTAGATTGTTTGCTATAGCAATAAGTGGCCTAATTTATGTGACTGATGATAAAAATTATTAATTTCCCATCTACATCCATTCCAGCTCTCCTTCTGTTGGGTATACAACACTTCTTTTTCATTCTAGGACCCAAGTTAAAGGGATGGCCCTAGCAGAGACTTCACATTCAAATAAAACCCATTCCAAGACTGCCATAAATGATTGTGAAAAGGGCCACGGGGATCAATCCAGTAGACAGAGACAATTATTTTGACCAAATTACCTACAACCAACCACATCTAGGACCCATCTACCCTTACTGTTAACAGTTAGTGGACACTTGAGCTTGAGTTGAGCCCTGCCTAAGTACATTTCCCAACCATGCTTTGCAGAGGGCTGTGCTGTTGATTCTAGTTCTTCCTCCTGAAGACTGCCAGAAATGTGACTTTCAAATCAAGAGGTTTGTCTTTCTTTCATCTTCTTTCCTCATCACTGATTTTGATGACTTCTAAGTTACATTTTTTTTCCTGATTTCATGGATTTTATTTTCTTAACCGATTCATTGTCAGAAGGACATTTTCCATTTCATTTTGTCTAAAACATTTATACTTCTAGCTCTTATATTTTATTCCACGACCCACTTTTGAGTTAGATTTTTTCCTATAATATAGATGAGGCTCTAAGTTCTTCCTTCTGACTATGGGTGTTTAACTGATGTAACATTCTCACAGTGAGTACTCTTCTATCAAATTACTTTTATAACTTTGTCAAAAGTCAATTGGCTATAAAATCAAAGGATTGTTCGTGAGTCCTTAATTCTGCTTCTTTACACTGATCTAGTCCATGAATATGACCCTTTGTATTAGTAATTCTGTCTTGAATGCTGAACCTTTACAGTAGATCTTATAATCAATGTCATAATCTTCTATTTTTAAAAGAATCATTTTAGCTCTTCTGAGTAATTTATTCAACAATTTCAATAAAAATCCCACTTACATTTTGGCACAGATTGTATTTAAATCAATAATTCGATTTGAAAAGACTGACTCTCTAGTGTTGAGTACTCAGACTGTAAATATGAAGTTATTCTGGTTAATTTAATCTTGTTAGGCAATGCCCTGAAGTTTACAGACACATTTTGCTCTCCTTTTGTTGTATCAACTCTAAAGCAAGTTGTGTATTTTATTCTCCTGTATGGGATCTTTCTTGTTTGAAAAATGTTATTATTATTGTATTGTGAGGGGGAGATTTGACACCCCCAACACACAGCAAGCACATAGAGGTAAGAGAATTCTACTTTGTGGAACCAATTTTCTCTGTTCAACTTTATGTGGATTCCAGGGGTTGAACTCAGGTCACCAAACTTGCACAATAAGTACCTTTACCCATTGAATCATTTCATCAGCCCCAGAATTGTTTTTTTTTTGTTTGTTTGTTTAAATTATTTATTTATTGGTCTGCCTATTGCTAACACATAGATTTGTAAAAAAATGAAATATTACTGAATTCAGTGCAGTAGACTATTTTGCCATCCAGAGCCACTAAAAATATAACTGATATTATAAAAGTATTTAATTTTATAATTTAATTCTTTATTAGAAATTAATGTACACCCCAAATTAGAATTTCATGAAATTGTATATTTAAATGTCCTTTTATAATTTGCCTTGTTGTGAGAGTCTTTCTATGTTACTGAGGCTAATCTTAGGATTAGCCTCATCCTAATTACTTGGAAATACACTGATTCATGTTCATCTCTGTAGGAGAGGTCTGCTTGCTGTAAAATTCTTGGTTGATGACTTTCTCATGTACTTTAAGGTTTCTTATTTTATTTCCTTATGGCATTCTTTAATTTTAGTAAAAATTCAGAGGTTAATTTTGTAATAATTTCTTTATATGTGATGAGACATTTTCCAAAATAATCTGTTGTTAGCTTTGGACTATTTATAATTAATCAAGATGTGATATCGGAGTCTATAATATTTGGAGATAATTGGATGTCTTCAATGCACATTTTGATTTAAGTTTGGTGTCATTATTTATTCTAATTCTTTTTGTTTCCCTCCACTGTTCCTGCAACTCATATTATGTTTAGGTAGATGACTGCTGTTGTCCCGTAGGTCTCGGGGATGCTTCTCACTTTCTCCATGCTATTTTGTTGACTCAAGACTATTTACAAGCCACTTTTGTGAACTATTCATTTCAGTAATGATACTTTTCACCTCTAGAATTTTCCATTTGATGGTGATGTTAATGTTTAGTATGTGCTAGGACTTAAAAAATATTTTCATTTTGAAAGAGTTATAGACTCACTGAAAGCTACAAATAAAGCCAGAGGAATCCTTAGCTGCCTTCCAGGTGCACTCAGTAACTTTACTTATAAAATAGTTTAAATTCAAAAGTAGAAATTTGATAATAATGCAAATGAACATTTATTGATTGGACTTTTTTCTTTCTCTTGTCTGCAGATTTGTGTAATGATGACCATAAAACTGATCATATCAGTAGATGTCATAAAAGTTATTTCTCTGCTGTCATTAGCTATAACCTTGAACACTTACTTTTTTCCACCTCTATATACTCTTGTTTCAAATATCATTATTAAAATGAAATTATATTTGACAATTCCAATTTTCATACTACCCTCCCATTCTGTATAATGCTCTCCGACCTTTTGAAATTTTGCTTGTATCAATAATTATTTTATTACTGAAGATAATTCCGTTGTATCATTGTATCATACTATTAAATATTCTAATATTTGAACTCATCATGGTTTGAAAGAGAGATGTTTCCATGTATTTGAATGCTTGATTGGCTTTTAAGGGTGTATAGTCCCTTTCCACCCTCCTCTCTTTCTTCTGCTTCCTGTATGAAAGAAATTTCATCCAGCTTCAGTGTCCTGCTCCTGCTACCATGCTTTCCTAACAGTTGTCATGCCTGCCCTACTATGGTGGATTCTATTCTTCCTGAACCACAAGCTAAAATAAAAATGAACCCTTTTCAACTCTAAGTTGAATTTTTGACCATGGTGTTTGGAATGTTCTAATTCTCTCTCTTCTCTTTTCTCTTCTCTTCTCTTCTCCTCTCCTCTCCTCTCCTCTCCTCTCCTCTCCTCTCCTCT
>NW_021604707.1:2464231-2540188 GCF_004785775.1 Grammomys surdaster
CTCCTCTCCTCTCCTCTCCTCTCCTCTTCTTTCTCTCTCTCTATCTCTGCCTCTCTCTGTCTCTGTCTCTCTCTCACACATGTTTATATATTATACTCATACACACACACATACATACAGACATGTATGTATGTGTGTGTGTCTGTGTGTGTCTGTGTGTGTCTGTGTGTGGTCTTGATTAGCATTCTTAATGCCTAGTGATGTTACATATTTCTCATATGCTTATTTTTTATCTGTGCAAGATTTTCAGTGTAACATCTCTCTTCTGTTCATTTTCTACTGTGTTACTTTTTACTAGTAGGTCTTCTGATTTTTTTGTATATTTTAATTTGTTAGTGATATACACAGTGTTCTCCTAATGTATAGCTCCCACTTATCTTCATATAATGATCTTTATAGGAAAAAAAACTTTACATTTTTATGAAATTCAACTTACCAAGTTTTCTTTTATGGATCACACTTTGGGTATTATGTCTAAGACTTCCCACTGAATTCAAAGGTTGAAGGGTTTTCTTTTTTTAAAGACAAAACATATCTTCCAAATGTTTTTTGGTTGCAAGTAGTACAATATATCTAGAACTTAAGTATGATGAATTTTAACTATAGTGGATTTTAATAGTCTTTCTCTTTCATGGATTGACACACATTTCTTTAGGTTCTTCCATGCCTTTTGGATGTGAATCTATTTACATCATTTACATACTTTGTGCCAGGAGCTACTTTGTTGTAGTTGTCCGTTTATCTACTGAAGAGCTTCTTGGTTGCTTTTAAGGCTGGAAAATTATAAATAAAACAATTCATTCACATTTGTGCTTAGGATTTTGTGTGAAACAAGGAATTGAACTTATTTGATAAATACCAAGGAGTACGACTCCTAAATGTGTAAAGGGCGTGGACTTAATTCTGTAGAAAACCGAGAGTCTTCCAGACGAGCCGTGTTATTTTCCATTTCTCTAGCAATGAATGAGAGTTCCCCTTTGCCCACATCAGCATTTAACATTGTTAGTGAGTTTTTATATTAAGTATTCCAGTGAGTATATATTGGCATATGATTGCTATTTTAATTTGCAAGTTACTAGTACATTTACTAATGTGTTTCCTTAGTTTTAAATGTTCTTTGTATATTCGGATAATAGTCCTTCGTCTGATATGCATTTGTAGATTATTTTCTCTCAGGTGTTGGTTTTTAATTCATCTTTAAGTAGTACATTTCAGGAAAGGATTTTTTTTAATGTAGTTCAGCTTAATTCTTAAAACCATTTCATAATATCTTTAGTGTTTATATAGAAAGACACTCTTTAATATAAGATTGCCTATGTTTTCTTCCATGCTGGATCCTTAACTTTATAGCTTTGAATTTTACATTTAGAAAGACAAATCTTATATGAAAATGTATTTTTCCAGTATATTTGAGTATTTTTCAATTCCTCAAGTATAATTGGAAAAGACTATAAATTTCTCATTGAATTGTTTTTGTTCCTTCATCAAAAATCAGCTGGCTGTATTCGTGTGGCACTATTGCTATGGTTTCTATTGTGTTTCATTAGTGTATTTGGTTTCCTCTTTCAATACTGTATTAGTTATTTGTGCCTTTTACTTTTCTATGTTAGTTTTTGAATTCTTTAGACAATATATTAGAAGCACAGACAATTATTGAAATCTTGACTGAGATGGCAAAGAAGAATCCATAATAAAGCTGGGAAAAGCAAACATCTTGGTAATATTAGGCTTTTCACCCATGAATACAAAATATTTTCTCCATTTCTTTACATTTTTATTTATTTCATCAGTATTTTAAACTTTATTTTGCTCTGCATATGGGATTCATATGGATTTTGTTAGATTTATACATGTATGTTTCACTATTTGGTGCTAATATAAGTAGTGTTATGTTTTTCACTTCAAATTTCTCTCTTTTATTGTGGAATAGGGGAAAGTAATTGCCAAGTATGTTGACTGTGTATTCTACAATCTCCCTGTCATCTGATATATTTGCATTATTCACTTGTTGATTGTTGAAGATTTTCTGTGTATTATGTATGAGCAAAAATTGCATTGTTTTTCCTAAGCTATATGCCTTTTCCATACTTATTGCCTTAGTTACACCTTCAAATAAAATATTGACTAAGAGTGGTATTAATTATAAATACATCCTTAACTTGTCCTTATTTTAGCAAAAAATAAATCTATTTTTAATACTTTACATATGGTGTTACTATACAGGTTCTCTTATCCAAACAGAAGAAATTTCCTTCTGTTCCTTATGTAATGTTTCATCCATGAGTGAGTATTTAATCTCAAAAGTTTTAAAATAGACTTTTCAATAAGACAATGAAACTTCTTCTCTTTAACATATTAAATAATGGAACTTTCTTTTGAGACAGTGTCCCACTTGACTAGTAGTTAGAAATGCTGACCTTACATAGAAATTTTACCATGATTGATCATGTCCTTTGTATTTTTTTCTTTTTTGAAAAAAAGAAAATGTTTTTCTTATATAATCCAGGTTGGTCACAAAGTTGCTGTATATAATAGGCTGGCCTTAGACACATGTTTCTCTTACCTTAGCCTCCTCAGTGAGCATTGTATTTGAATTACAGGTAGGAACCACTATAGCTAAATTAACAAATTACATCAACTTTGCATATCCAGGAAAAATCTCACATAGACATTCTATGCCTTGCCGCATGAAGTTTGCCAAATATATATGAAATTTACTATATAGATACTTTGTAGCATCTATATAGTAGCTCAGGATGCTTTTAGATTTGTTATGAGGATAATATGCCTCATAATATGAAATATGATGTATCCTTTCTGTTTATCATTGCTGAAAAAGGGTATAGAAATTGGCACATATCAAGAATGCTACCATTAAATATATAGTATGCAATGTACATTTACAATAAATATATTTTCATTTGGGGGTATAGTTCAGTGTAGAAGGTTTTCATGCCATGCTTAAGACCCTGTAGTATAAGTTACATCCTAGAAAAAATTCTAATTGCTTCTTTTGTCTTGTGCCTAGGCCAAGACTAGGGCCAAACAATAAATAGCTCTAATGTTATTTACATGCTCTGAGTTTAGCTTTTTAGAAATGTGTTATTTGACTGTTGTTGTGAAACCTAAATTCTGCATATCAAAAATTAAATTATTGGTACTCAACCCATAATGTTTAAATGATGTGAAATCTGAATGTGTATAACAAGGCCTATACGGTTCTCAAGAACATAGCAAGTCAGTTTTTAATAAAAGCATCCACTATGCAGGTTAAAGACAGATTAAGCACATTTCACCTCATTTAGGGTTTAAGGTACAGCTCATCAACTCTGACATTTTCTTTAAGAACCAATAAGTAGCCTTGATTATTTAAGCCGAGATGCCTGTATCACATCAGACAAATTGTTAAATATAGCTGTCCTCTGTGTGTCTTTAGAAATAATTCCATCTTAACCTAGCATAAAATAGTTTGGGGATTAAAAGTCCTGGACAGGAGGGCTCAATAACTTAACATTTGTGAGTCTCAATTTCCTTGTTCATCAATACCCAGGCTATTGGCCAATCCATCTTGCAGTAATATAGTCAGGAACAATTGAGATAAAGTGTTCAGATGTACTGTGTAAGCTCTGTAAATCGGATACTCTAAACTGATTATCAGCTTTGGAGGAAGCATGTTCACAGGTGTGTGCTGCTAGCCCAACTAGGATCCAGGTGGAAAAGGAAGTCAAGAGGGAAGTAAAGTGCCATTGTTCGCCCCCACAGACCTCCTGAGTCCCCCCCCCCCAACCTCTGTCCCAGGTCTGACTCTTAACAGTGGGGGATGTGGAGTCCGAAGAGGTAGGTGCCCCACCAACTAGAGCAGGCACTGTTCCTGAATCTCTTTTCTGTCTGTGGATCCCATTCCCCTCGGTGAGCTGCTTTGTCTGGCCTCAGTGAGTCCAGGATGTGCCTAGTCCTGCAGAGACTTGGTATGTCAAGGTGGGGTGACACTCAAGGGATCTCCCCCTTTCCAAATGAGAAGGGGATGAGGAATGGGGGAAAGAGCTTTGGATGATGGTAACTTGGAGGAAAGGGAGGCTGGATGTAAAGTGAATAGATAGATAAATAAATAAAATAAGTAAATAAATAAATAAATAAATAAATAATAGAAAAATGTAAAATATAATATCACTCTTTAAAAGTAAAAAGATGATTCATCATCGATCTCATCCTGCATCTGCCTGTGTTGTCTCTAATGTTTAATTCTACCTAGTTATTCTGTATCTGATTCTTAAAAAGCTTCTCCTGCTGATGAAAGAAATTTGGGAGGTATAGGCAAGGAGATCTGAATAGGATTCTAAGATTTCTTTCTGCCATCCACTCTAGGAGTTGATTCCAGACCTTTACCGCTGGCCTTTTTAGGGACTGTTGTCAGCATTTGTAAGTCTAATTGGATTCAGTTGTTCCTAGACAGATACCTGCCAGTGGCAGAGTGTATTTTGATAAGCCTGCTGTGTTTCTGCAAAAATTACAACTGTTATTTCTTTCTTTCAGGGAACATAAAAGCCCAGCCTGGTCTCTTTTGCCAAAACCCTTTTTGTTCTATAGTTTTGCTGGGTGGATACCAGGTGCCAACAAGGAAGTGATCCTTGAGGAATTTTGCTTTGGCGCTGCCTAGGACAAAGGGGTCATTTAAAACTTTCACAGTCCTGGGCAAGCTCTGCACTTCGCGTGAGGCACGGAGCCTGATTAATTGGGCTGTCACTCTCAACAATCCTGAGCTTTGGCCTTTTCATTTGCCAGCCAAAAAAGAAGAAAGTAACACTCCTACAATTAATTTTCACAACCTTGAACCAAGAGCATGTGACAGAGGCTGGGTATTTCTCAACCATGAATTTTTTTCCCCCCAGATACTACTTAAATTCGCTGGTTCATTTCAATTGTCAGAGTGAGGTAACAGGTTAAAAAGTCTGAATGCTCAAGACCATTTCTATACATTTACTCCCAAGATGTAACCACTCACTCATATCCCAACACAAATACACAGCTTTAGAAAACAAAGTATTTGAAAATGAGGAGTGGGTGTGCTTGTGCATGCACACCTGCAAGTCAAAGATTGATGTCAAATATAGTTCTCCTTCACGCTCCATAGTCTTTTTTGAAGACAGGATATCTCACAAAATCTGGATCGTATTGATTGTTGGTATGAGGCTCTGAACCCAGTGATATCACATCTAGGCAACCCCCACATCGTTGCCAAGGCGACCGCCATACACTCCCAGAATCCACCTGGCTACCTCACCTTTACCTGGGAGAGGCTACTTCACCGCCCATATAAAACAGGCAGAACCCCCTGACCTCACTCTCTTCCTCTTCTATTTCTCTTTCCCCCACCTTTGCCCTATCTCCTGAATAAATCCCCCCCCCCACACACACACCTTGTAACCGTTTGGTCTGGTGTTGTCTGTTCTAAGCTGTGCGCAGAGACGTCTAACATTGATTGGCTAAACTGGTTGAACAATAAGCTCCCTAAGAGCTGCCTGCTTCAGCCTGTCTTCTCCATCTCAGGGCTTACAGATGCCTGGTATACTAGGCTTCTCTGGATGCTGGGGGTCAGAACTCAGGACCTCATATTTAGGCTACAAGCGTCTTACCTACTGAGCCAGCTCCCTAGCTGCCCACACCTCTACTTTTGTCACCAAATACTGGAACAGCAAGCACGTCCTGTATTAGTGGTCAATCTAATACAGATTAACAAATTCAAAATATGAACGCTCATAAACCAGGATATCTCAAACCAGATCCAGACTAGAAGTTTTAAGGAACCAAACAAGCAATATTCGTTATGTGGAACATTCGTAGGAGATAACAGGAGGCTAGAGTTGAAGACATAAAGCATGGCTTTCGCGGAGTCAGAGCCCTGCTGCCAATTACTACCACTTCTGCCCCGCCCCTCCCCAAGAAAGGAAAACTATATGGATGCCCAATGTACTAGAAGGACAGCCTCTGAGTGGACATTTCCATAAAATAAAAATGAGATTGCCAGCAAAGCTAAGTTTAATTAGCCTAGTTTAAAAAGCATATTTGGTAGCTAGTAGCAAGAAATTTGGAGTGAACTGAAGATTTGAGGTTCAGAAAGCTGCATGGAAACAGATTCCTGGAAGAATCCCTTCAGGGACATGGACAGGAGGAATTGCAGTGAGGTGGCCATATGTCATTTGTTTTAGAAGGGTCTGGTCCTATAGTGTTTTACCACAACCCAGGAATGACTACTCTCATAGTTTACGTAATATCTGGGTCAATTTAAAACCATTATGACACCATGTCCTTCTGATAGGTTGTGCCTGACAAGAGAACAAACCATCAAGTGGTCCCCAAACACCTCTTTTTGTGCCTAGTGTGGTGAGAAAAATATTTTTAAAAAGTTCAGTCCAGGGGCTCAAAGTAGTTTCAGCTATTTCTGAGTTTGGTTTTCTGCCCTAACTGGTGCTAGTTTGATGGTGGAAGCCCAAATCAATCCTGATCAAGTGGCTACTTCTGTGTTCCTTTCGGCTACTGTTGATTTTCTGTCAACCAGGGTCAGCTATTCTATGTACAAAGGCACACTTACCTAACTTAGATGGAGAGGGAGTGGCCCAGAATCTCCTAGCTCTTCCCAGGGGAGTTGGACTCTAAGCTCACAGTCATTCCTGGGTGGGGGAGGGGCTGCTCAACACAAATTAAGTCAGTTCTAGGACTGACATGTAAATGAGTACAGGCTCCTTGGCTCTGTCTGCCCTTTCAGAAGGTAATCAAGTCAAATTATCTATGAGAAGAAAGAGGTTCATGGCTGAGAGAGGGTGTACAAATGAAAACCAGATTCAGAAGGAGGCTTGTATGAGGAAGCACAGGAGAGGGAGAAGGTGTCTGAGTGAAGGGAGCTGGGGTTAAGGTTGTCTCTCCAGGACCAGACTCTAGTTTCTTTCTTTATTTGTGTTTGTATCTCTGTTTATTCTTGTCCCTGTTATATCTTTGTATACTTCTCTGGATCTCTTGAAACCAAGCAGAGGATTTCAAGATGGAGAGTGGGGGATAAATCTTTGTGAACTGCTGAAAGAAAAGGTGAGAGAGAACAGGATCCTGAGCTCAGAGTGACTGTCATGTAGAAATGACAGAGGTAGTGTGGAACTCAAGGCTGCCCCTGTTGGTCTAAACCATGTTTTTTTCATGAACTCTGAGACACAGCTGAATTCTTGGGATTCTTGGCTATACCGGTAGCCATTTTACTCTCAGAGGACACTTGGCAGTACCTAGAGGCATTTGAAGTTGACACATTGTTAAAAGGTAAGATTTGCTGCTGACACAGTTGAGACCAGGCCACTGTGACCCACTGTTTCAGAAAGCCAGGACAGTTTTCCACCTATAGAGATATCTGCCTCAAAATGTCAGCTGTGCCCAGATTGAGAAATCTGATAGCAGAAAAACAACAATAATGGTATTTTGAAGGATAAACTATCCCTTCCGATTGCCTCTAATCCTTTTCTCTATTAGGCTTCATCATCTGTCCCTTCTTATGAAGCCAGAGGCCGAAGTTGCATTGGAAGTTACTTCTCCAATAGTCATCTTTTCCTCTTGAAAATGTAGCAGAAATGACGTAAACAGTGACGTAAGGTGTTCTCATTGAGCTAGGCTTATTCTTCCATCGAACCTTGAAAACCATAATTTCCCCTTCTGCACAAAATCAGATCCAGAAAGCATCTGTTAAAACTAGATTCTGGGCACTAATTACATCCCTTGCCCACAGTTTACTGAGTGTCTAGGTGACATCAAGGAGGCCTTAAAGGGGGAGAAATTCCAGTATGGTAGTCTTTATAGAGCGTATAGATGGAATGAAAGAACATCAATTTATTATACCTTCAGATGTCATCAGACAAATGGTTCTCTTGAACCATTGCTAGATAGCTTGGCACTAGTCAATAAAGGATCGTTTGGATCTCATATATATTTACACCTATGAGGCAGCTCAGCAATGAGAAGGTAAGAGCTAAGCACCATAGTGTCCTTGAGGCATGGCTCCTTTTGTTCTCTGACACTCATAAGCCAGTTCTTTATGTCTATCCCATGATGATCAGCCCTTCTAAACATCCTTGACAGTCTCTTTGCAACCCACAGAGTCAACCTCTACTCCAGTTTCCATGTAGTCTCCTGTGGGGAAGCCTGCCATTTCTAGATCTGGAGAAAACACTTAACTCAGGGTTTCAGGAGCCCACACAGGTTATAAGAGGAAAGAGTCTTCCATAGGTAGAGTCAGCAGCACTGTCAGATTTGACTGATCACAGAACTCTGCTCCCACAGAAGGAAATGAGCGTGTGGAACCAGTGAACTGTCTAAGAAAGGGTCAGTTAACAGTTGGGACTCTTGTTTCTGCACCTGAAGCTGGAAGGTAGCAACCGAAGGCCGCATTTTATTGGGCAAAATAACAGCAAGGAAACACGTCTCCAGTTTGTAGGAAGACTATTGCTATATTACTTTCCTGTCTCCTCCTTTCTGTTCCTGCTTCCCTAGCTCTCAGTCTCTCTCCCTGTTATTTCTCTCTCTCACTATAAAGAGCCACTCAAAGGGTTTTACTTTGCTGTGACTAAAACATCATTTCACATTCCTTTCAGGTCTAAACGGAGAGAAGGAGACTCAGAAGGTGACTTGAAAGTGCTCTAGGGGCTCCAGTAACAGGATTCTTGGGCTCAGTGACTGTAACCCATTGAGAAGCACATAGATTCCATTTCATTTAAAATTCTCACATTTTCAATTAAAGGGAAACAGATAGTTCAAAGAGATGATAAATTTTGTTCTTCCCCAGACCATGGACCAACATTCACCCAGGTTTCAGTTTTTACTCTGTCATGTCAGAAGGCCATACTAGATAATCCCGTCTAACCTTTCTACCTGCTGGGACTCTGATAACTTTTTTTTTTGGATGATTCAGTGAGAATTCATCCCACCTGGACACTCCTTCAACTTTGCTCTGGTGTTACCATGTGGTTCTTAGCAAGGTAATATAGTGGATTCTGAGACCATGTTTGTGCAGGGGCCAACTTCCACCGGTTTTTATTTTGTATAAAAATGAAGAAAGATGAAAATAGACCAGACCTTCAAACATGAAAGCCGTGTGGAATGGATTATTTATTTATTTATTTATTTATTTATTTATTTTTATTGCTCTTTTAAGCATGGGAGCTGGCAGAGCAGCCATGTTGAGGTGCTTCAGGAGAGCTTCTACAGTGGGACATTAGGAAATTGCCTTGTTTTAAAAGGCTGAACTACGTTTAGCTGAATGAAAAGCACAAGGGCTGAGGACTTCATAAGTTATAGCATCTCAGTCTTTTGTTCATTTAACCTCTGCTCACTCATAGGGAGTGCTGGCATGAATGATTGCAAACAGATGCAGGAGGAGTCCCTGAATGAAGGACCAGCAGAGGCACAAAACTGCAATTCTCTGGGCCCTGTGCTATGGCTTTAAGATAAAGGAATTCTGCTTTGTGTGATCACTCCAGCCTGGTGGTCAGACAGTGCTCTGCCCTTCCGGCCTACTACCAAATACACTATGAAGGAAAAAAACTAAGGAAAACATCCTTTGAGAGTCTTGATAATGGGCCTCAATGCCAAGATTTTTCTCCCTTCACTCAAGAAAATTTTACTGAGTGTTTAAGTGAGCCAAGCAGTCTTCTAACATACTGGGGATGAGACAGAGAAAAAGACAGGTGGTTCCTGCCTCTAAGAAACTGGGAAAGAAGGGACAAAGAAGACAAAATCTTAACGGCTTATGTGACAGCTTTGTGCTGGATGTGCAATGGAACTGTCTTCTACTTCGTCTGATCCTCCCACAGAGTGCCATTTCACAAAGTTGAATAAACAGAGAGATAAAATAATTGGTTCAGTTCCACTAGGGTTGTCAGGAGATTTCGTAATCTTTCAAATCCTTGCTTTGAGATCCATGCAGGCTGTCAGTTACCTTCACAGTGAGAGTTCCAAGAGGTTGTGAGCATCCCAATGTGGGTGCTGAAAAATAACTCGTCTTCCCTTGTTTTGGGCATGTTCTATCCTCTTTACAGATATTCTAATTTCATATCAGACACACATACACACATGTACACATGCACACTTTATATCCATATAAATTATTATATTCTACATATTTTGTCTCTTTGGGCCTGGCTTATTTCACTTGACATTTTGATTCCCATTTCCATCCATTTTCTTGAAGGTAACTTCATTCTATTATTTTGTAATTAAAATTTTAGACTTTCATATATTAGAGCCATGTTTCCACCCATCTCCAACTCATCCTGAATCCCCACCGATCTCTTTAAAATTCATGACCTCTTTCAAAATTACATGTGTGTGTGTGTGTGTGTGTGTGAGAGAGAGAGAGAGAGAGAGACAGAGAGAGAGAGAGAGAGAGAGAGAGAGAGAGAGAGAGAGAGAGAGTCCACTCAGTCAATTTATTGTTTCTTCTATGTATATGTGTTAACAGTGGACTAATTCATATCAAATAACTCATCAAGGGACTCTTTCCTAGTGAAGACTAATTCCCCCTCTCAGCAGCCATAGTTTGCCTGCAGCTTCACTTACAGGTAGAGCCTTATGAGATTTTCTCACCCACATCAGCATGTCAACTAATGTTGTTATGAGCAGGTCTCATTTAGGCGACCATAGTTTTATGATCCCATGGCTGCAGCACACTTGGCATACACACACACACACACACACACACACACACACACACACACACACACATTATTAGGAGTAATTTTAGTGATATATCAGGAGAACAGTAGAACAGTAGAATTTGGTCTTTCTCTAGGTCCACTGTCTATCTAGTCTCAAATTCTTGACCTCCCAAGTCATTTTATTGACATATTCCTTTATAAGAGCAGTAAAACTTGTTTTTATCAAGGTCTATTATCTATTTAGTCTCAAATTCTTCATCTCCCAAGCAGTGCCTTGTATGGACTGTATCTCACCTTCTCACTGAGTGAGCCTTACATCCAACTTTATAGTGATTTTTTACTCCCCCAACTTTGTGCCATTATTCCACCGGAGTATTTTGGATGCAGATCACCACTGTATAAGGAACGGTTTGTAGCTGAGCTGGTGTTTACATTTCTACTCTGGTAGCATGCAGAGTGCCTTCCAATACCATGAACTAGCCAGTAAAGGTTAAGACTCTAGGGAGGCACCATCTCAGTCTCTCCATGTTCAGTGAGGTATGTAGCTGTTATCCCTAGCATAAGGGCCTTGACATCAGTTTGTGGAGAATGACCAATTGTTTTGGCAAAAATAGGTTTTGGAAGGTTTCCATGGGAGCCTTTTGGCCAACAACTCAATTAATTGTAACTAATTTCTCTCACTAAAGGTGTCATTTGGTTATGAAAGGTCTCTAGTTGGGTCTTTGTTTCCCTTTCTAGTTGGTGATTCCATTTATATTTATTTTATATATGTATAACATACGCATATATATGTATATGCATGTACTTATATATGTATGTATATATGCTGCTTCTGTAGTTGCTTTCTATACAATCCCTTTATTAACCCTTAGTTTTGGCTGTCTCTCCTGATATTGCCTACTTTACCCCCTCCTTCTCTCCTTAAGGTAGAAAGATACAAATTTAATGCACAGAAATCAGTAGACATCATAGGAAACAACAAACAGACTGAAAAAGAAATGAAGGAAAGAATATCTTTCACAATAAAGTCTCAAACATATAACTTTGTACAATAAAAACTTTAAAATACTGAAGAAAAGAATGAAGATATCAGAAAATAAAAAAATCTCCCATGCTCATGGATCAATAAGGTGAATATAGTGCAAATGGCCCTTCTACCAAAGCAATCTGCAGAGTCAATACAATCTCCATTATAGTTTTAACACAATTCTTCACAGAAATAAAAAAAAAGTAATTTTCAGGTTCATATGGACACACACACACAACCCTCCTACTCCCCCCCCACAACACTCATGATTGCTTAAACAATTCAGAGCTATCAAATAACTTCTGGAAGAATCAACAACCCTGACCTCAAATGGTACTACAAAGCGATATTAATAAAAACAGCATATCACACATATTGATCAATGAAATCAATAAGTCTACACACCGATAGATACCTGTTTGTTTATAAAGAAGCCAGAATACACACTGATAAAAGAGAGTATCTTCAACCAATGGTGCTGGTCAAATTGTACGGTTGTATGTGGAAGAACCCAAATAGATAAAAACCTATCAGCCTGCACAAAACTCAACTCCAAATGAATCAAAGAACTCAACATAAAACCAAATACACTGAAACTAATAGAAGAGAAAGTGGGAAGTAGCCTTGAACTCATTGGCAGTGGAAAAGACTTTCTGAACGGAATACTGATAGTACAATCACAAAGAAAACCAGTTAATGAATGAGACCTCATGAAGTTGAAAAGATTCTTAAGGCAAAGGAGACCATCATCCAGATAAAGTGGCAATGTATAGAAAGAGAAATGTTATTTTCAACTACACATCCAATAGAGGACTAATGTCTAAAACATGTAAACATAAAATTTGGCCATCAAGCAAACACATGACCCAGTTAAAAATAGAATATAGATCTAAACACAGAATTCTCAAAAGAGGAGAGGTAAATGGAATGAAAGTATCTAAAGACATATTTAGCATCCTTAGTCACCAAGAAAATGCAATTCAGATCTACTTTGAAATTTCATCTTATGCCAGTCAGAATGGCCAAGGTCAATAAAGCAAATGATGGCTACTACATGCAAATCAAAACGAATTCAACTTTTAGTTGTTATATCTTCACAGTCTTCCCCCCAAGGCTTATTTTAATCTGTCTCTTTTTAAGCTTTCATTCTTGTAATCACATATACACATGTATTACATATACATAAGACAATTTAATCAACTTCTTAAGGTTTATGGGTTTTCCTCCAGTCATCTTAAATTTATTATGAGCCTCCGAGGTGAACTTTTCATTTTGCGATGCTTGGTTCTCAATGACATCCACTTCTGAACCTTGAGCCTGATTCCTGTTGCACTTTGCTCTTTGATGAAGTTTTATCATCCACCTCCTTTATTTTAGGAGCTCATTATCTTTACCTCTTATTTGTTACAGTTAATGACCATCTTTGGTAGCTTAGTCCAGCCTCTCTCTCATTTCCAAAGAGCCATTACAAACCCCTAGTTTTAGCTTGGTCTGACACGTACGTTCCTTTTTCTTCAGATAGACCTTAATATTTATTGAAAAGTGGCCATTTCAGATAACATAATGTAGCACCTCAGTATATGATTTTCCCTTGAACTGTTCAGAAATTATTTAATTGCTATTGGCTTGATGATTAGATGTTTAGTGATTCAGATGAACTACCTTTGCTAAGGTGACTAGTCTCCCTCATAGTATATTACCCACCTCATGTTCCTGATGACCCCCATTCTCTTTGATTTTACCTTTTAAGTTGAGTTTATCTTCTTTTTCTCTCCAGAAGGTTCTAGAGATGTCAATAAGCCACTTATTTTTTTTTTAAGGTTCTGCTTAAGTCTATTGTTGAATGCAAATGAGTCTTTGAAACTGCTATAAAGATTGGGAGATTTTTATCAAACATGGGTTATTTTGTTTTGCAGCCTGGCTTCCTTCCAGTAACTTCTGTCAGAGACTACATGGAAGACCTTGAGTGAGCCCAGTCTCCTGCCTGTGTGGATGTGTTGATGTACAGCTTGGAAAAAAACTTTCAAACATGCGTAGTTCTGGTTCCTTCTCTATGATATAGTACTGGGAACACTCAGCCTTTCTGGCCCTCATATCAATTAGAATTACAGGAGGGGTTACCCAGCCTGTCTCTATTGAACTACAGGGCTGCTATGCCAGGCTGAAGAAGTTTCAGTTATTAACTTCCTAACTGACCACCTTGAAGATTCCTATTGTTTCACATGATGCTCAAGTATGGCATTGTTCTACTCTGTTACAGATTCAGTCTCCTCAGCATCAGGCCTTTTACTCATGGTCTGCCTCTTTCCCCTGGATAGAGTCCTGGTATGCTTTGTAACAGATGCTACTGCTTTACTTCATTTCATCTCTTGGTGTGAACACTGAAGCAGGTGACAGTCTTTAATTTTTTTCAGCTTTCACATTTTGGTATGAAACAGTCATCTTACAGAATCTCTGGGAGAAGCAATCAGGACTCCAGTCTTTTACGTCCTCAATGTGTAGATACTGTAAGCATAGGCTAGGTAGGAGAAAGCACAAGTGTCTTGGGTCATGACAATATTCTGTAACTTGGGTCTGGAAGACATAAGAAATGTAAACTCGTAGACATAGATTATAACATGGGGCAAGGCGAAGGTCCTGTCTGATTGTCTTGACATGCCCGTAGCAGAGCCACCAACATTATCTGTAACATACCAACTATCTTGGATCTGTAAGGGAGAAGGATGCAGCTCAAATGTTTGACATCATTTTTTAAATACTTCCTAGATTTTCTTACGTGAATACTTTATCCTTTTGTATATTTCCTTAGGAGATTTTTTCAGACATCTTAAATGTTTTGAAAGTTAATTTCCATTGTCGGTTAAACTGTTTTGCAGGAAGCATGTCTGCTGAGTTCTTTAGTCTGCCATGCCTCACCGGTGAGTCAGCTCATTTTCAGCAGTACTCACTCTTCTCCTGGTTTGTATACTATAGCAATGTATTTTAATTCCATTTTAAACCCACAACATATTATAATCCATAATCTCTCTCTCTCCATATTTTTTCTTATACTTATCATTCCCTTTGTTACACATTCCTTCTATTCAAGCTTTCTTATCTGGGATCACTTTACTCTTAAATAAAGTATGTGTTCTAGAATTTTCTTTTAATGAAATTCATTGGTAAATGACAAAGACTTTGGGATTTCACTTACTTTGAAAGATATTTCTACCAGATATCAACTATAGGAAGTAGATCTTCCTTCAGTCTGCTCCCCTTCCCAACTTTCCCCTCTCTTCCTCTTTCATCCCTTACCTTTCATTCTCCACTCCATCTTCTTCCCTACCGCCTTCACTTACTTCTTTCCTTTTCCTTTTTTCTCTTCTTTCTACACCAGAGCTTGATCTCAGGGCCACTCATGCTGGACCAGTGCTCGACCACTAGGATGCATTCCCAGCCCCTTATTCTTTGCATCCATACTGGAAACATTCTTCCTATTTCCTGCCGTGTAAGGAGGCAGAAACTGATGTTGGTTTTTCCTTTCTGATTGTTCTCATACTCACCTTTGGAGTGCCAGTGTGTGTGTGTGTGTGTGTGTGTGTGTGTGTGTAGTAATGGAAATCCTAGTTTACTATTTTCTATCCACATTTTAAAACTTACTTTTGAAATGAGGCAATAAATCCAGAAATTTCGATTCATTGTAACCAATATAATTACTGTGAGTCTGACTGAATTAAAAGACTTGTGTTTATAAACTCAAGTAGACCATAATCATATTACCATTCTTAAATCTTATCATTTGTAAACTATCTGTTCCTAACACTTGAATAATTAGCAAATGTAAAGCAGTCATGTTATCTGTAATCAGAGAGGGTATTGTGTACTCTAGTAAGTTAGAACAGGGTATTCCTCCTGGAACTAATTAAATGAATAATTTTGAGCTTCAGTTGGTGAAGTGGTTACAATAATGAGATTCATTTTGTATGATGAACATCAGGATGCAGGGGCATCTTGCACTTAATACCATAGATCATCCAGCACAATAGTGGGTGACTATTGTTGCTTCTCTGTCTCAGAATAAAGATTTTAGTACATATGTGTCCTGCGGTTATTATGTTTGACAGTCAAACAGATCCAGAATGCGAAGCAATGTGGGTAAGTGTTGAAAGACATATGTTTTTATAGCATTAAGTTAAAAACTTTAAAGGGTCATCTCCAGCACTCAGTTGACATGGCTGGGGACAAAATATATCAAAAAAAAGGGTTAGATTAGACAATTCCACAATTTTCCTAAGGACAATATTCAATGTATCAGAACCCTTGGGAAAGATGTTCCTATAGAAACAAGACTTTGGTGCCTTTTTTCAAGTTTATAATGCGTGGTGTAGAATACAGATTCATTTCCATCTTTTCAGTGTTTGAAACACAATCCTAGGGAGAAGTAGATGAAAATACTCTTTAATGACACAAACATAGGTGAGCCCCTACCACAGGGAGAATGGTAGGGATGGTCTGAATTATGCAGAAGTGTATGGACCTTCTCCAAAACCCATCTGTACACTTCTTCACTCCATTTCATTTCTTTTAAGCAAAGAATCTTATTAAGTAAATATAGCAAGATGTCCTTGTAAGATAGAAACCATTAATAACTGATCAGGGTCTTCATATCCCTTCATCTTCAGGCATCTGATCACTCTACTTGTTTGCTATAAAACTTCTGTTAGGTTAATTTAGACAGAATCCTTACCCTTACTATTTGGTGGCAATTTTCTTCCATCCACAGGCCCTAGTCCTCTACTCCCGATAAAATCCCATTTTCCCCTTACTGTATTGCACTGTCTTTCTCTTCTTCTTTAAAACTCTACTGTCACTGTACCCAAACCTATTGGGAGAGTCCTCAGTGATGACTGATTTACTATGTTTTTGTTTGCTTTCCTTGTATTGTTGGGGATTGAATCCTGGGCCTTATACATACTAGTCAACTGCTATGCTATGAGCTGAATCCCAAGTACTCCCTTAGGATATTTTGTTGTCTCATTGAATAATTTTATCCTTAACTGTATGTGTAAGAAATGAATTAGAGGTGACTCATAACATGCCCTATTTAAATGAATATTATAAAAATATGAACAGTTATTATGTCGGCCTCTTATTCCACCTGCCTCCACTTACTTATCAATAAGATATTGGGCAAATCTTATTGTCTTGTAAAACTGTAGGGCATACCTTAGAATATGTAATATAATTTTATTATGTGAAATATATTTCAGGTATTTCTAGCTATTTGTATTATGATTACACTCCTTAAAATGGTATGTGAGGTTTCTGATCTCTAATTGTATCCTCACTAACTCCACCATTCCTCTAAGGCTGGTTCATCCTGCCGATAGATGCATCCATTAACTTGACTTATTATTATTAAGAATATAATTTTCATAAATTTATCCATACCAGTCAAAGAAGCATATAAATGAGTTATGAATTAGTGCCTATGCACACAATTGCACAGGGAAGTTTCTGGTACGAAGGTCTAGTTTTTTAATTGGTATTTGATCTGTCAATAAGGAAGGCCAGGAGCTAGTTGCTGGGCAGCGGGTACAGATGGGACTTCCGGGTCCCAAGAGGAAGAGGAGACACAGGAAAGGAGAGAAAGGACTTTTCCGCCATGCTTTGGAGAAAGGATGCTGCAATCATGTAAGGCTTTTGGGAGTGCTAGGGCCTGCGGCCTCCGCTAAGGGCAGGTGGCCAAAGATGTTTGGCAGGAGCTAATTGGAACAAGCTACTAAATTCAGGGCAGAAGGAGAGATAGAGATAATAATTTGGGAAGGGCATGCATTTCCAGTCAGGAGATATTTGAGCCCAGAAAATGTGCCTAGTGGGCAAGTTGTAAAGTAACAGGGCTGTCTGTGTGTCTTTTGTCTGAAAATTCAAGAAGGGTCTCAGGTAGGAGCTGGTGGCAAGACCACTGAGTGGAGGCAGGTAGAGTGAGAGGCCTGAGTGGGGTTGGCAGCTGCCGTTCTTGAGCTAAGCCAGGATGGGCTGGTAGTGGAGAAGCTACCCAGCAAAGGGTAAGAGCGCTTTTAAAACTACACGCCAACACACAATATCTGGTGCCAACCACTTAACACCCCTGTCCCTCCTGCCAGTGGACACTAAGTTGTGACAGTGGGAAGGCTCAGTGGGGTCAAGTTGGCATTACTGAGAAGCTGACCAACCAGTGCAGTCTGGGAATGACATCACTACAGACAGGAAGTAACCAGACTCTGCCAGTACATGTTTTTCTTCCTATTCCAGAAGTGTGAGGACTGCCCTCCCAAAATTTTAAGTTCATTTATTGCTCTAGATTAATTCATCAGTTTCAGAAGTATGGCACAAGAGATCTCACCTCAAAAACCCCCAAACACCCAACACTTCTTTCTTGATTTATTGTACAGTGCTAAAATCCAAGCTTTTGCCTTGTTCTCTTATCACTGTACACTGAAGATGATTTCACCATATTTGCTGTAACCAGACTATAAAAGTAATTTCACATCATCATGTCTAATCAAAATTTCCTTCAACAGCCCTATTGAAACTATTTTTTTGTCGAGGTCTCAATAAAGACATTCATCTTGCCAAATCCAGTTCCCCAATCTCTCTACATCAAATTCACTTTCCTGAAGCATTTTATGCCTGGCTAGTGTGAAAATCTCTGTCCTCATTGGGTTTCAGGAAGGCCACTTCTTTCCCCACCCCTCACTGCTCTCTATGTCATCTGTCTTTTCCAGTCCTTTTGTGCTGACTCTCCATCTGCCCCTTTCTGGATGTTATAGATCACTAAGGTCAATCTCAGGTCCATTGCTTTCTGTTCACATTTTCACTCTTAACATTGCAATCCGACTTTACATATTAGCTGTGTGGGGATGAGGATGGCTCTAGAGTTCCACCTCTGCCTTAGACTCATGAGTCCTGGCTTAGCAAACTAGCTGTATACTTTGCATTTTTCACTCTGTTGTGAAATAGGCACACAACAGTAATCAATCAATCAATCAATCAACCAAACAAGCAAACTATATGCTTTCTCTCCTGTACATGTTTCTATTTCAGTTCTCCATCAGTTGTCCAATGACTCAGGCCCAAAACTCCTCCTGTCAATCCAACCCATCAGCAAGTGCTGTTTTCTATTTTCATAGTCTACTCTAAATACAGCAAACCTCCACAGCTGATGCCAAGTTCAACTGCTACAGTCTCACCTGGTTCCTCATCAGCCTACTCCTATCTTATCAGAGACTATCTGGTCTACCAGAGCTTGTTCATAAATGCACAGACTTTTCTCCATATAGCATACAAAATGCTCCTTTAAACTTCAGTGTCATATTTTTTTCTGTATAAAATATTTGGATGACTTTCCTTCCATATAGCATACAAAATGTTCCTTTAAACTTCAGTGTCGTATTTTTTTTCTGTATAAAATATTTGGATGGCTTTCCTTCATGCCTTATAGCAAAATCCCTGACAGTAGTCTACTAGGAGCTGTGTATCATTCCCTACACCCACATCTGCAAACGTTCATTCCTCTTCTATGTTATAACTATATGCTAATTCCAGCTCATAGACTTCGCACTTGCTGTTTCTCAGGCCGACTTATTTAATCTTAATGACTGAATTGCTAGAATCTTCCCATCTTTCAGGATTGTTTCCAAACTTTTCCCCTAACCCCATTTAACACGTAGCATACCCTCCAAGCCTGACCCCACTGCTGTTTATTTCTAGTATATATTTCGTGTGCATCACCATGTCAAGTTATCTGTAGTCTATTTTAGCAGGCTGTTGGCTTACAACCTAAACTCTGAGACTCCAGTGCAGCATGCAGTTTTCCTCCAGAGGGTATTTTGTAGCATCAAAATGTTCACCCATGTCTTTAAATAATGAGGCTCAGAGCTTCTCTACTCTGGGAAAACCAGATTTCTTGGCCTTAGGGTTCCTCACATAGGCATTGGGAACATGCTCACGTCTCTCCTGCCTCTATCCACATGCAAGACAAGGCAGAAAAATCAGCCAGGTTTTAACTTTTCCTAGGACAAATATTTTCTCGCCCAATGAGAGATTTATTTTCCATTTATTTTTCCATGCAGGAAAACATGTTTCTTTTTCTCTCTTGCTTCTTGGAAAAGACTGAAGTACAGTGCTTTGAAAAGAGGACCAAATATTCAAATTAGTCAGTTTCAGGTTGGGACTCCTAAGGTAAATTTATTAGCAATAAATGTCAGAGCATGTTCCCTCAGCTACAGGAAATTGTCCTCTAATGCTACCCATGAGTAAACAAACAGCTTACACCAAAACCTATAAGTGAATTATGCCCTGAAAAATATGCTATGATAGCCCAAGAAACGTTAAAAAAATGAATCTTTTCCCCAGTTTCTAAACCAAACATTTGGCCCACTCAAATGTTTCAAAATAATGCTAGCTGAAACTAAATTAGAATACTTTCCTTATCAGCATATAGCAATGATAGGACAGTATAAGTATTTTAAAGAAAATTCTATAAGAATAGATAGCACTGATTTGTAGTAATACCTGTTATATGAAGCAAAAACTTCAATACCTTGATAAACACACTGTGTTAAAGTCATAATTTCCAAATGAATGTTTGATCATCTTGATGCATTTGGCTTGGCTCTGGCTACATGCAAAATCTAGGGAGGGAGCTGGCATGAGAAGGTGCTGAAGGCTGAGGATATGTTGTTGTGATCGAATGCTTTAGGAGATAATATTATGTTGAGTTTTATGTTGGAAACCAATAAAGCCCTTCCCATTACCAATCACCATTTAATTCCCTTCAAACAAGTCAGTGTTTAAGTGGAAAGCAATCACTTTGTGATTCTTCTGCTTCTGAAGAAAATTTACAGAAGTGTGAGAACAAAAGATAGTTACATGTTTTTCTATACATTTGATAAAAACAATACACTCTAAAAACCAAATATCCTTGGGAAATTTTTATTTCCATTATAGATAAGACGTATTGCCCATAATTATTTAGAACTCTGTCATGCTTATGACATAGAAGATATAAGATACATTTATGTCTTTTAAGTGATTACTAAATAAAAGGATACATGTGGTTATTATGAAATAAGCTGGTAGATGTGTTGGCACATGTTTATGATTCTAATATTTGAGAGACTGAGTCAGGAGGATCTTTATTTCGTGGTCAGACAGGCTACAAAGCAAGGCCCTATCTTACAAATCCAAAAATAAATAAACTAGTAAGCAACCTAGTCTGTTTTAGAAAGGTAATACATCGTGTCACATTTATTTCTAGCTCTGACATGAGTTATGTCAGTCTTGGTATAAATATGTGTCTTCTTTAAATAAAAATTATCACCTTTAGTAAATTATATCCTTCCAGTAATTATTGATTTAATGACTCTTGCTAGAGTGTCTTACATCTGGATAGAAGGATGGAAGATGGATTTTTCTATTAAAGAATTCATGTCTAGAAAAAGAAAGGAAGAGACAAATTAAATGCAGATAAGTAGAATACAATTGTTGTTTCTTATTTAGCTTCCTATTTGTTATTGGATATTTTATTTATTTACAATACAGATGTCATCCCCTTTCTCCATTTCCCCTCCATAGAAACTCCTATCCCATCCCCCCTCCTCTTTTATGCTTTTATACCATTTTGATTACATTCATATATTAAGGTCAGTTCTAAGTTGAGGGTCTAGCAATACAATAGATGCAAATACTCAAGGAACAAGCAATACAATAAACACCAATAGTCAAAGAGAACAATTGTTGTTAAGAGAGGCATGGAGATAGTTTGTGAGAGCACCTTAGAGTGATGTCTAAACTGTCCTGGAAAATCATGGTGAACCATCAAGACAAAATGAGAGCTGAATAAAATATGAAGGACTGATGGGAGTTACCAGGCAGTGAGTAGATGAGCATAGCAGGATGCCCTGTCAGAGGAAACCACAAAAACAAATGAAAGAAGCTACAGCATAGGAAACTGAGACTCAAGTTCAAGCATGCTCTACATTTGAACTAAGTTTTATGGTTTCATATTCACCTGTTCTTCAGAATGCATTTTAAGTATTGAATTGTAGGTTATTGAGAGAAATGGAAACAATAAGAAACAATATAGACTTGATTTTCAAAGACTGGGAAAACTTATATGTCTTAAGGATTCTCCTTAATAAAAACAGCACTACAAAATGATCACTATAGAAAAGTTACCACTAGAAACAGCATACATTTCCACCACAGGCTTTGGAGAAATAAAGGTGGTTCTGACCTGGAATCTTCCTTCCTGATGGTCAGCTCTCACAGTGTTCGAAAGTGCAATAAAAGCTGCCAGGATAGAAATGTTATCAATAATCCAATCTAGCTGGAAACCTTGAGAACTACAGTAACTAGCAAGAGATACTCAGTAGTGCAACAATAATAGTAGTGGCTTTAATAATAATAGTTAATAATAGTAGTGGCATCAATACCTTGGGTGTAACCAACACGTATCTAATTGGGCTCAACACTGTTTAGTAGGAGGGAACTCATTCCTATTACTGTAATCATAGACAAGAATCCATGGCTGCAGAGGTCAGAGACCCAAAAAGAGAGGAGAGTCCAATACTATCAATTCAGCAAAATTGTTTTGTAGAAAGTCATTCTTTCACACTCATCTAAGTACAGCTCTCATTCCTCACCAAAGAGGATTCCTTTCCTCCAAGTAGTCAGATGGTAAAACAGAGAGAGCCATAGCTCTTGAAGTTCAAAGAACAAGTGACTATAGAGTGTCAACCCCACAATGGGATATCTTTAATATAACCGTACAGCCAAGGTTCATGGAACACCGTGAAAGAGAAGGAAGGAAGATTGTAAGAGCAAGAAGGCCAGGACAAGTGTTGTAAAATAGTCTTCTTAAATGACAGGAATGTTGGACCCAGGAATTCTAAACCATACAGTTGTCTACACAAGATCTGCACAATAGTGGCCAAGTCAATATACAGAATGAAAATAGGAAGTGTGCACATGACTCAACCCCCTAGCTGAAGAGCTATAGGTAGTAGATGGCTGGAGAGAGAGGAAGAGTCAGTTTGCTTCTGTGAAGAATCCCTTGATAAACTGTCCAGGCCTAAGTGGTCAGCCCAATACCTGTGTACATACAGACAGCACTACTTGTGTTCACTAAAATTGTGTGTGTGTGTGTGTGTGTTTGTGTGTGTTTGAGTGTAAAGCAATAATAATTGTGGAAGGAGAGTATATGAATTTGAGAGGGGTAAAGGAAGGGTCATGGGTTTGAAGAGAAGAGAGAGACGGATAAGAGGAAAGTACTTTGTACTCTTGTATGAAACTATTATAAAATAAAAAATAAATTTAAAATCACCATATTTAAAATAGAGTAAATAGAGATTTCTTTACATATTCCAACATATAACCAAATACGATGCCCAAAAAATAATGGGAGTAAAATATCTTTTGCCTTTAACAAATTCTGAAAAACCAAGGATATTCATAGGCTATACTAGTCAGTCTTCATACAATAGGAGTTATATGCTGCTCAATATAAATGATGATGAGAGATTGGGATATGACCTATAAATGTCAATCAATTTTGGAATGTTAGTATAAGTAGAAAATATATTTATTTTCTAATCTCATTGAATTTACTTAAACTCTATCCTTTCTTGCTAAGACTTCCATTTTCAAATTGTAGAAGTTGATCCAAACATCTGAACATGATGTATTATAACAGAAATATCCCAGCTACTTCAGCTGTCAGGGTTGTAACAGCCACGTATCTTTGCAAGCATTAGTGGAGAGGAAGGCCAATGTTTCTGTGAAAGCATAAAACCTGCTTTCAAAGACTGGCCTGTCTACGGAGTCAGAGCAAACTCCTCCCATAAAGCAATCCTTCAGTTGATAGGAATGGAATGATATGTGAGTAAAATCATGAGAGGTAGTCATAAAGAGGGAAGATATAATGTCAGAAAAGAAGCGTGTTCAAAAAAAGCTGTATTTGATGTAAGAATGAGAGTATAGATTTTGGTTAAGTTTTACTATATCATATGTGTATAATTTCAAGATTTCAAATAAAACTCAAAAAATGATGCAAGTTAAGAGAGTGTATATACATATGTATACACATATACAAACATTGTGTATATATACACACTTAAACAAACACATATATATTATAGACATATATATGCATACATATACTTTTGAAGCTATAGATGTATAACCAAAGTCACATATACATGAACATACACACATATATATATGTATATATGCATACATATATATATCCATATATACATGAATGTATATATATATATATATGTTTGTAGATTCATATACATATATTCATATATATGTGAGTATATATATTCCTGTACATATGGTTTTGGTTATAAATCTATAGTTTCCGATGTGATAGAGTTGATAAAGGATAAGAAAGATAAATAAAATAATTAAAAAACAAACTTTTTGTAATCTAAATAAAGTCAGATATTATTTTACAATTAAATTGATAAAAGTAGAGCTAGATGAATAGAAAAAAACATTTTTATGCAAATATCTGAGTGGTGATCTCTTAAGAGCTAAGGTTTGAAAATGTGTTTATAAATGAAAAACGACCAAACCTATTCATACTGAGTAAGAGATTAATCAAAATAATGAACTCCAAGCTTGGCGAGTATGTGCTATTGTACTCACAGTGAGCGATGAGGCCAGCAAATAAGTAACTGTGTTCACATGGTACAAATGCATTGTAAATGCCACACTGTGGTTTTAAAATAAGAGATTATATTACAAAAATAATAAGACAAAAAAAGATTATAGTACCTAAGAATGGAAAAGGTATGCAGGGAGCTAAACAAATACTGGTGCTGTCACAGGAGGAAGAAGAGATGATGTAATATGGATGGGCTTTCAGGCAGGCAGACAGACAGATAGATGGACAGACAGAGAGACAGACAGACAGATAGGCTTCTTGTAGGTGACTTGATTATAAAATTATGGAGCCTGAGAATTTGTATCTTCCACACTTTGCAAAATGGAGGTCCAGGAAAGGTATTATTGCTGTATCTGTTGTTTTCAGTCACTGGAGTCACATACATGGCATAAGAGAATAAGGACTTATGGTTTTACTCATCATGGCAAGAAGGGCATGGGAGAGGAGAAATGCTCACTCAAGGTGGCCAGAAAGCACAAAGAGAATGTGTGCACCCTCTGAAACTTTCTCTATTTCCTTCTTTTCTTTTATCTTGTCCTATAACCTATGAAACAGTACTGCCCAGATTCAGGGTGGTTCTTCCACAATTTCACTAATCCGATTTAGAAATTCTTTACAAATGCAACATGGTTGTGCCTTAGTAGGTGTTTCTCAATCAAAACTAGTTGATCATCAAGACTTGCTATCACAAATTCATCTCTTGTTAACCTGACGACCTCATATCTCCTTATATCATAGCATGACTCAAAAAGATTCATGTTTATCCTTAACATAAAATATATTTAGTAGTCCATCCTCAAGAATCCCCATGGTCTTATTAATTCAAACATGACTTAAAACCCCAAGTCCAAAATCTCCTTTGAGACTCAAGGCAAACTCTTTAGTGATAAACTCCTATAAAATAAAATAAAAAATAAAAAATTAATAACTACTTAATTAATTAATAAAAGAGGTTGGTGCTGGAGAGCTGGTTCAGCAACTAAGGTAATTCTCCTTTCTTCCAGAGGAAATGGGTTTGTTTCCCAATATCCACATGGTGGCTTATAACTACCTATATCTCCAGTTCTAAGGGATCCAACACCCACTTCTTTTAGTGTCTATGGACACTAGGCGTGTATGTGGTACATATATAGACATTCAGACAAAACATCCATGCATACAAAATACTAAATACTAAATTATAAATAAAAATATTTTTAATTATAAATTAATAAGTTACATATGTTTTACACACACACACACACACACACACACACACACACTCACACACGGTAAACCTTCCATTCTTTTCTCACAAGAGGAGACTGGGAAAATGGCAAGGAAGAATAGGACCAAAGAAATACCAACGTCTAGTAAGGCAAATTAAATCATATAGTTCTGTGTTTGGTAGCTCATGAACATACTATTGTGATGCGAGCTTTGATGACTTGAAGTAGCCCCTTCCCCATGATCATCTTGTTTATTTTAGCCCATGTTCATTCTTTGTGGATGGCTACACTTGTTGCTTGCTGCTTTCCTTAGATACTTCACTCTGTTGACATCACCAATACCTTTGAATCTCTAGTTTAGCTTAGGTATTACCTTTGTTTCATGAATCATCCCCTACACAGACTGAGCAAACAGACTCTGTCACACATTGCCTTCTCTCCTAAGCTTTCCTTTCAAATCTCGTGGAAATCTTAAAAAAAAAAAAAAAAAACTCTGAATCTTCAATCTTGCATACTTGATAACCCAAGGTCCTATCAATGATACCAGAGTCTACCTTCAGCTCAAGTAGTAGCCAGGGCCCATTAGACCATGAAAATATGGCCTTGTGATGTTTAAATGGCTGAGCATATTGTGAAACAAGTTTCATGCAAGCTTCCAAGGCAGCTCTGTGAGAGCAAGATGTCCTGGATGTGGTGTACTCCCAGGGCAAGATCTACTAAATGTATTTATTCTTCATTACCCTAAAGTCTGAAATGGGTAACAAATGGCCAATTCCTGAGTTACAGCCAAGGCATCTTTCCTAATTGTCTCCATGCAGAGTTCTTGGCTTCTTTTCAATCAGCACAAGTCTCTTGGAAACCATGTTTTACCAAGCTTCCGATTTATACAGACTTTTCTATCCAAACTTCAAACTTTAAAGTCCTTGATCTATGCTTTTTGTTTCTGACTACCATTGTAAAACTGGTTGAAAGTAACAAGTATTAATCATGCTGCAGCCTGAATGCTGAGCTCTCTTGAAAGTTGTTCCACAGGATGAATCAGCTGCTCACCTTTGAACTTAAGATCCCACAAAGCCCCATTATGTGAATAAAATGTAAAGCAGTCATTGCCAGAAGATGTGTGAAGGGCCCTCTAGTTTTATCTCCAGTTGAGTACTTGTTCTCATCTGAAACCTCATGAGTACAACCCATACTGTCTACATTCTCATCAGTATTCTGATGAGCTTCCTGCAGAACAATTTTTCTCTGCTTACAACATTCTAAAGCATCTCTATTTCACATCTATGGCATTTTCTAATTACTCCCCCATACTAGTTCCAAAATCCTAAGAAATCCCAGTTTAGTCACAGAAGCCACCCTACTGCTTTCATGCTAGTCTCTATATTAATAAGGTTTTGGTCACTGTTACTGAGTGCCCAAGAAAACAAATTAAGGCAGGAAACATTTCAGCTCAAGGTTTCAATCCATCATGGCACTGAGGACCAGAAGAACTTGCATTATGGTGAACCAGAAAGAGGAGGGAGGGGAGATGAGGAGGGAGAGAAACAGGAGGGAGAGAAACAGAGATACACACAAAAACATATATGCGAGCACAGAGGGGGGGAGAGGGGAGGGGAAGGGAAAGGGAGAGGAAGAAGGAGAGGGAGAGGGAGAGAGAGAAAGGTGAGGCAGAGAGACACTGAGAGAAACAGAGATGGAAAGATAGACACAGGAACACAGAAGCACAGAGATGGAGAACAAGAGACAGAGAGAGACAGAGATATACAAAAACAGAGACAAAGACAGACCCACTGAGAGACTGCCTAGATGTCTGGGTTCTTTCTTGTTCTATCATTTATCCCATTTCGGCATCTTTCATATTCGGTAATACTATCCACATTCAAAATAAGTTTGCCCCATTTAGTTAATATATTTTTGGAAATATATCTACACTCTTCTTTCCTTGTCTCTGTCTATCTATGCATCTATCTATCTATCTATCTATCTATCTATCTATCTATCTATCTATCTATTATCTATCTATCTATCATCTTTCATCTATCTACCTATCTACATATATAACATAAATATAATATATATACAAAGTTTATATATTTACATATTAGCAAGTATATTAACCTTTAGACTTAACTTCTCACAAAACTTCATTATGTTGATAATATGTAAAGAACCTTGCATTGGTTCTTTATATGGTGAGATAACCCAAAAATGTTACTGAAGTTACTGGACCCTTAGCATTCTTGCCTGGATTGACATGTAGGTTTTTTTTTTAAACAAGAGTCACAAAATATAGCAATGCTAAGAAATACCTTGTATTTTAAAATTACTTCTAGTTAGCCATCTGCCTCCATTGTGGAGTAATTTCCCTATGGCAATCATGATCACCAACCAATACAACCAATCAAATATTTCCGTTATTTACCTGATGACTGAAAAGCATGAAGATCATAGAGTATTTAGGTAGCAGTCTTGGCTTCCACTTAATGAAATCTTGATTGTGTTTCTTGAGAAGATATTTATTTTCTCTTTTAATTACATTCTGAAAGCATAGATTAATAGAACTAAGCAAACATCTGCCTTAGTGAATTATCGAGTGAAATGGTAAATTATGTTGCCTCTAGTTTCTTTGATTCCTGAAACCATGAATGGTGGATATCAGAGAAATCACCCAGCTCAAATTGGATGATGACATGGATGACATGCACCCTACTAGAGAACATTTCTACAGACCTGGAAGATATTGCTACTGAGAAAGCCATGTAACCAAATCTTCAAACAGACATCCTAAGTCTATGTGAAGCTAACTACTTCACTAAAGAGAGGAACAAGATAAGATAATCAAACTCCTTAAGATAAGTCCGTGGCTTTACTTTATTTTGCTGTGAAATGAGTGACTCAAAAGTAATGGTATATGAAATACCACGACAATGGAGGACATATTCAGAAATCCGATAGCAGGATTGATAGTTGTTGTGAGTGTGAAGAAAGCAAAACCTATATTTGGAATATGCCTTTATTTTAGTAAAGACAAAAATACTTCCCCTTTAACAATCAAAGAGGTCCTCTTTAGTCTTCTTGCCACAAGGTAACTGTGATCACTGAAGTTGATCAGAAGCTTGCCGTTGGTATATTCTGATGGGAGATTGGGAATTCAGCACTGTTTGTTATAGCTAGGTTATCTTACAAGAATTAAAAATGTTACTAAAGGCACTTATAAATCCATCATTGCTGCTGTGGCTCTTTTGCTTATGAATCCATCAGGCATTGACAATGGAAGAGAAAGAGGCTAGATGGTATTTAACCACACAAGAGGTCATTATATACCCCTGATCATTTCCCTGCTGATTTGACCATTTTGTAAGTATTCACATGGACCACAAACACCTTCATGCTTTTGCTTATTCATAGAGGTCAGTACACAGACTCTTTAAATATTTAGCCAACGATTTTCCAATTATGCTCTTTCCAAGTTCCCAAACATCCAGACAACCAACAAGCACAGATGATAAGTTGCTATATAATTGCATGTCTAGCCATTTCTTCCCAACAAAGTAAACAAATCGATCCATTGGTTGAAGCTCCAGCTCATTAGGAAAACTTCCAGTTACCACTGTCCTCAGAGAGGCTGTACGACTACAACTGTCTGCTTTGAAGTTGTGCCTCCCTACTTTGCAAAACTTTTGGAACATGAACAGAGTTTAATTCTTCTACCTGTTGACTTAATGGATCTACTTATGAGTCCATAAGTTCAGAGTTGCAGAGAGAATACAGTGCTTTAAAAGCAAGGAGCATGGCCATCTGTGCCCCTTCTTGCATCGACTTATGACTTCGGGGCTCTTTTGGATTGATCAATTACAGACTGTTTTACTCTGATGATAGAATGTTGTTATGAAGTCTGAAATTTATGTTTTAATAAGTCTGACAGTACACAGCAGCTCAGTACAAATTGCACCATGATGGTGCATAATCATACACTCAGACTCAGCAAAGGTTCAATGACAGGGTGAAAGGCCTATCAAAAGTAGAAGACAATACAAGGTCATGCAAAAATCCCCAAAGGCCTATACTCTGTTTCTCTTATGGGAATCCAGAGAAGTCTGTAAACTCTATCTTTATCTGTGACTGATACTTCAGTAACAGTGAGATCTGCTGGATCAAGTGGGCCAATGGTCAAAATAACATGTACAAGCAGTAAACCTATTGCTGACATTCTCTTACTTTAAGCTTCACTTACACCTATAACCATTTTGAATCACTTGGTAAATGGACCAGAAAGGCATCGCTAGAATAATTTTCAAAAGCAAAGCCACCAGAAAATATTGTGCCTCTTTTTATCCTTGAATGAAGGACAAAATATAACAGTGGATACTTGATTCCAGGAATGACATCTCAGCATGCTCTATACCACAGAACTCCTATGAAGATAGCCAAAGCAGAGGCTCCTGGATTTTAGCCAATATATTTTCAGTACTCTGACCTATATAATGACTAAAGACCAATAATCATACATTAGTTGGATGAGTTTCTACCTTTTTATTTTTGTCTAAGCATCATAATACCAACAGTTCTATGAGCCAGCATTGTTCTTATGGAAGGAGAAACAATAAGATTTTCCACAAAGTATATGATGACATGCATCTGGAGGGTTACATAGCCCTGTGGTTAGTACAGTGAATGTATATAGTACAAACTTTACCACAAAAAGCAAACAGGTTCTAGTGGATTTTTTAAAATGTGTGTGTATTTTCTGTGTGCACATATGGATGTGCAAGATTAATATTTGGCAGACATCAAAAATTATCTCTATTATTTCTTCCACTTAGCTTTTTGACATGATGATCCTCTTATTGAACCTAGAACTCACTATTTTGACTAGACTGGCTAACCAGTGAGCCCTCAGGATCTGCTAGTTTCTACCTACCAACAATGAGGTTACAGAAGCTCGTTACCATGCTCAACATGTGGGTGTTAGGGATCTAGACTCATGTCTGCATGCTTGTATGGTGAATATCTTTACCTACCAACCATCTCCCCTGCATCCTCTGGTAGGTTTTCCAGATAGGAATTGAGGGAGACATTTTGTGTATCAGATAACTACATAGTGTATAAAAGAGGTTAATTCATTTCCTTAAGAAATAAAACTAGAATTGATGGAAGACAGCCTATCAGATAAAGGCATTTTCCACCAAGCTTGACTACCTTAGTTCAATCCTCAGGACCCACACAGTGGAAGGAAAATTGGCTCTCAGAAGTTGTCCTCTGATCTCCAAACCTCTGCCATCTCATGCATGCACTTCCCTCTCTACACAGTGTACACATAGTGTACAGCATACATAGTGTACACATACACAAACACACACACACATAAATAAATACAAAATACAATAAAATGTCTATAAGAAGAAAATAAGTAAAACTATAACCAATAGAAGTACAATTGAATTACTGTCTGTTTAAGCTTATGATAAGCTACTGTCTTTACTGTTATCTCCCAAAATTTGTGTGTGTTTTGTGCAGCAAGTACACGGTATGAGAAAGTTTGAATGGGAGTCACTACACTTCTATCATTCAAGTAGTTGAGGGTGGCATTAACTTCTAAAATCCTTGAATAAAGGCAATTCTTCCTCCTCCTCCTCCTCTTCCTCCTCCTCCTCCTCCTCTTCCTCCTCCTCCTCCTCCTCTTCTTCCTCTTCCTCCTCCTCTTCCTTCCTCCTCCTCTTCCTTCCTCCTCCTCTTCCTCCTCCTCCTCCTCCTCCTCCTCCTCCTCCTCTTCTTCCTCTTCCTCCTCCTCTTCCTTCCTCCTCCTCTTCCTTCTCCTCCTCTTCATCTTTGGTGATGAGATGTCATTATGTATCTTAGATTGTACTTTTAATGTAACACAAGCAGCCAAAGATCTTATGGTCATCCTGCCTACACCCCATTCACAAGAATGTGCCACCATACAGGGCTCATCATTTTAATTTACTAATCTCTTGAACAATGGAAATTCTATTACCAATACTGCTGTCTATAAGGCCTGGTTCTGTATCAACCACTCATCTGCATTAAGATAAATGTACAGTTATTTATGGATATATGAAAAATGAATTTATTTACAGGAGTCAAAGATTGAAGGAAAATTCTCAGTCTGTCTCTGCCTATAACAGTATTACAATCCAGAAAAATGATGAAATAATAATCAGGAATTGTCTATATGTGGTTTTAGCAATGAGCTCCAGTTCTGAAAAGGGAAATAAATGTTTTTTCTGACTCTGCTGCCCTTATTTTAAGGAAGAACAGTAGTCAGGCTGGTGTTGGGCTAGCTTCACTTTGTGTCCACAGCTCTCCTCTGTGCATGCTGGATAGATCTGGCATCTCCAGTTTCCAGGCATTTTCATCACAAAATATGCTTCTACTTCATAACTACACACAAAGCCTCCCAGAGCCTCTCTGCAGGGACTCTGACACATTGCCTATCTTCAACTATCTTCAGAACCCTCTCAACGTGCCATCCCATGCAAGCAACATCACACAGATGACACTGTCAAGCTCTGCTGCCAGCTCAGAGAGGAGTGTGGTCACACTGGCATATGGTAGATGCCTTGGCTTCCTATGTGTTGACCCTGGGGAAAACATCTTCCCAGAAGTTGCTTTTGAGAATCTAAGAAACCTGCCGGGCGGTAGTGGCGTAAGCCTTTAATCCCAGCTCTTGGGAGGCAGAGGCAGGCGGATTTCTGAGTTCGAAGCCAGCTTGGTCTACAGAGTGAGTTCCAGGACAGCCAGGGCTATACAGAGAAACCCTGTCTCGAAAAACAAAACAAACAAACAAACAAACAGAATCTGGAAACCTCTTGATCTTAGGCTCTCCTGACACATTTACATCTTGGCAAGATGGAGCCTCTGGTGGGTGAATTCTTCCACTCTCCCTGTGACTCACAGGAGGTTTCTCTACAGCAGTGCTTTATTTTCTCTTTTTTGACTGCAGCAGCATCTCCAGCACCAACCTGACTAGCCTTGACATTTCTTCTGCTGAACAAACCTGCCCATTGTCTTTAAATTCAGCTTCACTTAGATTCTTGAGATGGAAGCAGAGGGAAGCCAGAATGAATGGTTCCTATCTGGTTATTCGTAGAGTTTTTTATTCCCCTCTGAAACCTCATGAGCTAGGCCTCTACTCTGTGCTTCTCTGAGCATTGTCTTCTAAGAGCCCACAAGAATGGTCCATGAGGTTCTGCTGAAGCATTAAAGAGCTTTGCTAAATCAGAGTTCCAAACTCTTCCATAACTTCCCACAGAACATTTCCTTGGGCCCAAAAGATACCCAGTTTGGTTATTACAGAAACTGTTCACTTCTTGCTACCAGTTTCTTTCCCTGTTGCTGTGATAGAACGCTCTTACAAGAACAATTTAGGAGAGAAAGGGCTCGTATTTTGTTTACAGACTTGTTAACAGCCCATCATTCAAGCAACATCAAAGTAGAGAGAACTTGAGGTAGTCAATCATATTGCATCTGTCATAGAACAGCAGAGAGCAAAGGATGAATGCTCACATGCTATTCAGCCCACTCTCTCCTTTTCTTTTGGTCCTGGGCCTAGCTCACTAAATGGTGCTGCCCACATTCAGAATGTGACTCACTGTTCACCCCGGTCCATCTCTGTAACAGTGGATGGTCTGTGAAGTCAGGTCAGTTGACTTTGTGGTTCAGCTCATTACAGTTCTGGTTTTTTTATTCAGCAACCTCAGCTCAGCAGCTGCAGAAGACACAGGTCCACTTCATGGCAAACATACAACCTCCTGGTTTCTTAAATGATACTTGAACTAGGAATTTGAAGCCCTGAGTAAACCTAAGGTTTTCATTAATTTGTTCAGGTCTACTCGGAGCAACAAACTGATTCCTATATTTGTTTGCTTTATCAAAACAATGTGAAAACATATACAAATCACTTAGCTCATTGTCTTCTACAGGTGGTGCATAAGAACTGTCTAATGTATTTTATTTCTTCGGAAAAAATTGTGTAATGAACTATCAATGTTGCTTTACGACCGTGTGGAAATAGAGTTACTAGTATCTTTTAATCTAACCAGATTAAAGGACAAATTCCAGAAATCCCAAAACAACTCTACAGAACTCAATTTTTTAGAACAAGTTTCTGGAAGTCATTTTCATTAAATATTATACTTTGAATGGCAGTAGGATGTAGTAGGCATGAAGCTTTTAGTTTTCAACGACAATATGTATGAGGCAAGGACATGGAGAAGAAAAGATTTGGAAAATCATAATTATGACATCGGACACACAGGCTCTCAGTTTTTTGTCATGTCACATAGTTAAAATAATGGTAAACGTGGCTGAGGTTATATGCTTAGATATATACATTTGGAGTATGAGAAATGACAATTTTATAATTTGTATTTAATACTCTTAAATTCTATGCATGTCATGAGAGCAGCCAACAGTGAAGGGGCAAAGTTTTATACTAGGAAGTGTTTTATTAATTATGAAAGAAATATTTGGAAGGATAATTGTAAAAGATGTCTTAAAGTTTGTTGTAAAAGAGCTGGAGGATGAGAGAGAAGACAATTAAGGAAATAATTAATTAGCAACAAGCTACTGGTTTAAAAACTCAAAAGATAACATGGAATAGAGAGATGTCTTAGTAGTTAAGAGCATGCATTGCTCTCACAGAGGATTCAGGTTTGGTTTCCAGGCCCAGCCATGTTGGGTACCTCATAACCACTTGTATCCCCCCCACCCCATGGGGAATGACACATTCAGTCTTTACGGTCATCTACCTTACATATACATACCCATTCACAGGTACACTCACCTACACATGCATAAATAAAGGTAAAAATAAATAGAAAAATTTTTAAAAAGGGTGTGGTGGTGGTGGCGGTGGCGGCGGCTGTAGTGTGTGTGTGTGTGTGTGTGTGTGTGTGTGTCCTGTGTTATTAACTCAAGTCCTGTTATGTCCAGGCAGCAGGGCCACCTAGCCTTGTTTGTATGGAAACTTTCTGTACCGTTTAAACTCATTCCGCTCAGAAACAACAATTATTTCTTGTCAGTTGTCCTACGACAAGACTTTCCATGGTTTACACACTTGTGCTCCATTTATCTGTATCCATAGTGGAATAAATGTATACAGTGCATGTCTTCTTTCTCCCAAGTTCGTAAATATAGTTGAGTTTTTAGTCCAACAGATGTTTTCCGACAACTATCAAGCTATGCTGTGTTAGTTGCTGGAGAGTGCCCTTGGATCTGGTTCTTTCTTTTCTGGATAACATCCATAATGGCTCAGTAAACCTTTGACTTCAGATGTCTTTTCTTTCTCCACAGGCCTCACTCAGGATTTACATCTCCTTTCCAAGTAACCATACCCTAAAGTAATTTTTCAGTCTTTTTTTTCTCTCTCTCTCTAAATTTTTAAACGTGAAGGCCAAATTACTATTGATCTGATATAGTTGGCTTACTACAGAATTTTCTTGAATTTAATGTGCCTGAAAGGCAGAGATGAACATACGGGTGTTTAGTGAATGCATATATTTCCTCAGCCATGGAGTCATTTATGAAATGCTGATCTCAATAAAAACAACCAAAAAAAATCAAACGAACAACAACAAAAAAAAAAACAAAACATAAACAACAAAACCATCATAGGTACTCCTGAACTTACTATTAGGCTACATATCAACACTAATTATCTCACTAATTTAACGAATGGTCATATGTATGATCATTGGCATAATATAAAAGCCTACATTCTAGGGTAAAGTTATTTTTTAGGAATTCTGTTTAATATAGAAATCACTATTAACTTTCTGTAACAAATAATAACAATTTAATGAAGAAGTCCTAGGCTGACAATTTATGATGTATGAAGTGAATATGAATATTTTTCCAGCTGAACAAAAATATAAGCATTGACAATTCAGTGTAAACGAGATGACTTTTTAATGAGCATTTATTTTCTGAGAAATGACTAATAATATTATTGTTACTGTGAAGTTACTACAGAAATGAGATTGATTTAGTATTTTTCTCTATGAAACTCTTCCTTTATAGCTATTAATGAAAATGCTATACTTCAAAGAAATACAGAACTTGAAAATATTATGTCATTTAATAGCATTTACTCACTGAATACTATAGTTTATTCTAGCCTACCTTAAAAATTATCTGAGTGCTTACATTGGCCTAGTTTTAAGCAATATCATCTAATACAAAGCCTATTTTATAATAAAGTACTCTCATAGTTTATTGGGTCAGTTGTGGAAGGTACAATGGTCATATAAGTGTGAGATGCATAGGTGGGTATTATATAAACATGACAGAATAAAAAAGACATAGAACATCACATCAAACACAACATCATATATATAACCATGTAAAATATAGAATAATCACAATAAAATGCTTGCAACAAGATGCTGAAACATCTCTGCTTTCCTGTAGTCTCCAGGTTTCCGAGCAGTTGCAGCTTGGTGTACTGCTCAGCATCACAAGGGAATATCATATCATGTATCTTGGGTTTAGAGAAGATCAAAGATTAAAGCCTAGCTTCTATCTAATGCATATTGATTTGAAACATCGTAAAATGTATCAGTCATAATCCAGGTATCACATGTCATGATCTGTTTATTTCCCCATGTAGATAACTTATTCTAGACTCAATGCATCCAATAAAGTAACACTAAATAACAACAGCCCAAAACAAATTAAAATCTTAGAAAATATTTCCCTGGTAAGTTTTTACCAAAACAAACAAGCAAACAAAAAAACAAAACTCTAGGAATTCAAACCAGGGAAGAAATAAAAATGAAGAAATATTACATCTGAAAGCAAACACTGTACATGTAGAAACATAAAAGCAAACTTTGCATCTCTAAACATGCTCTTACTCAAAGTACATAAAAATACGCCAATCATTTGCCTAAAGTCATAGATATGAATTTGGAATATAAATAATAAAAGAAATATATATGTTAAAAAGAGGACAGAGGAGGGTATCTAATTTTGACAATACAGAAATTACTACATTTACTCTTCACGTAACTTTAAGTCTCCCAAATGAACTATTTAATTGAAATAGTTAAAGTAAATTTTCTTAAAGTTTATGTTTATAAAATGAAGAAATATTAAATATATTCTAAGCTATGATGCATGGGAGATAATTGGAATTGTATTATGTAAGATTTTTATCTGTTTTGTAAGAACTCAAATGTTTCCAAAGAAATAAAGAAGGAAGGAGAGAGGGAAGGAAGGAACAAATGAAACAAAAGGAAACCTTTAAAACAAAATTCAAAGCAACACTGATTGATCCTTTGAAAGACCATAAAAGGAAGACAAAAAGAAAAGAAGAAATGAAAGGGACATATTAATTTGAAAATGAGCTGGGCCTGGTGATACCCTGGTGGGCCTCCTGGGAGCCTAAGCCAGGTATATCACAGGTTATGTAAACCCCTGGACAGTAAGTGACAACATAATGTCACAAGAACAAAGCAAAAACTAAAGCAACCACATCATTGACCAAACAACCAAATGAAGATAATCATCAGATTATTTAGTTCACATTCAAATCCAATTACACCAGCAATTAAAGGTAAATGGATAAAACTAAATACAAAAGCAAAGCCCAGCTAAATGTTGTTCACAGGAGTTACAACTTGATGCAAATATAACCAGGTTTGAAATATAAACATGGGAACAGATGTGCCATTGAAAGTAACCAAAGAAAGTGACATAGCTTCATCAACACCAGAACGCATAAATTTCAACACTAGGAACAGAATAAAAAAAAAAAAGGAGACAAGAAATCAGAAGTTCTTTAGAATGAAACAACAGTTATTTTCACATACACGAATGTCATGCAAAATGCCGGGTTACACAGAAAGCTGTGAACAACTCTGTTTAAAGCAGATAAATATGAGTGAAATGTAGAAATTGTGAGAAAAATCAACTAATTTAAATAAAAAGACAAGGATAAAATGTTTCAGTGAAACAAAATACTTTATCAAATAAAAAGTAGAAATTAAACATCATTGGCCCGTATTCATTGTGTTAACTAAGCAAATCATATAATATGCCATAAAGCACATTCCAATATATTTCAAAGGATAGAAAGAACTGATCATGCTACTGAGGAAACATTCGATAACACTAAGATCATTTTATCTGATATTTAAAACATTAAGGGTTGTAGAGTTTTCTAGACTTGTAAAAACATCCGGCACATCCAAAGCAGGAATTCCTTGAGATGAATGATAGTAAAATGACCTCATATAAGAACTTGAGATGCTTGTCCAGAACCATGGACACTTTTATAGCTGTGAGTGTATATGATTTTTTGTTTGTTTGTTACGTTTTTTTGATTTATCAGATGAGATGCCAGCACAGCTGGGAGAGGTAGTATGAGGGAAGAAATAGAGAGCCAATCAGAAAGATCAGAAAGTAATGAAGAAAATTAACAAGATCCACAGCTGATCAATTTAACAAACTAGAGAGTGGGAATATGAGCCATGCATATTAATAATCAGCTAAGAATACCATTGTAGCATCGATGCTAAAAAGATAACAGTCACTATGAAAATGAAATGCAAACATAATCAACTTAAACTTGTTATAAACATTATCTTAACACGAATAAGCAAAAAAGCTAGATAATTAGCTCTATGCTCTATGTTAAAAACTCAGATGTCTCCATTAGTAAATTCTAACACATATTTAAAGAATAATTAATACCATCATAAACATTATTTTTAAAAAATAAATTTTATTACTATAAGACAATCCTAGTACTTAAAGAAAAGTACTTACCATTTTGTGAGAAAAGAAAATTAAGAAGCAATGTTCCCTAGGAAAGGATTCCCAAACATTAATTGAAAAGTTGTCAAATCAAATCCAGTGGCAAAAAATAAAACATATCATAACTAGGTGAATTCAAACTAAGAACACAAAATTAGCTAAATAACCAGAACTCAATCAGCTGATTATTACTCAAAACCAGACAACCAACATTAAACCAGGAAAGATGGGCTGGTTGTTAGAAATAGTTGATACAGTTGAGACCTCATTCATCACTAGTCCAAAAAATGTTGTGGTCTAGAAATAGAATTTCCTAAAATATAAAACAAACATTAGTAGAATTAAAATATCATACTGTTGATAAAGATCTGAATCCTACCCACCATGGCTGAGAACAAAGCTGGGGCTGTTCTTCTCTTACTTTTACTTGGGTCATGGAAGTCAGAGGTAAGGCAATACAAAATAAAATAATAAACATCATGAAAGAAGAAAAGGAGGCATAAAACTGGGTTTGTTTTTGTTACTGTTTTGTTTTGCATGTAATTTAGTCATATTAAAAACAACATCTAAAGCAATGGACCCAGAGGCCTTAGGAACCAGGATAATGTTACGACTACAAATCCAAGTTGTCCTCCAGAACTCATGTGCTGGTAATTCAATCCCAAGTGCACTGATGTTGGATAGTTGGTCTCTTTAGGTCATGAGAGTCCAACCTAGTAAAGGTATTAATGTTACTCTAAAAGGCCTTAGAGGGATTTCCTTCATTCCTGAGTGAAGATTCAGTCTTTCTCCTCTCTAGAGGACACAGCCGCAGGATTCCTAAAAAGGAAAGAGACCAGGACTTCACAGGAGCAATCCTGTTGCTCTCTTTACCTTGGCTTTTCCAGTGTCTGGAGACATGAGAAAGTAAATGTTTGCCTTTACTAATACCCAGATGTTCTGTTGCTTCAAAACAAAATGGATTGCGACAACTGTCAGTCTTCTATTGGAAAATGAGGTATGAAACATGAGGCTTCTTTATATATGAAAAAAAAACCCAAACACCCTCAAGCATGTGTGCAACAAGGCAAATTTAAAGAAGTGTGCTATACAAAATTTTAAAAAATGGCTACATAAATGGACTGATAGACAATGTTTGTGATCTAATGTTTTCAATACTGTTTACATGGGCACTGTAAAAAGTGGTAAGATGCTAGATTTGACATTGTTTTCACTTGAAATACCAGCATTTTGAGAATGAACTCTAAAACTCACAAAATAGTTTAACTGACATGTAAGAATGGGGCAATCCCAAGGACAAGAACTTGTTTGGAGAATATAATCTGGTTCTAAGATCTAAATATAAAGATGTGTCAAATTATACTCAGTGATATCTTTATGAAATCACATATTACATTATTGGAATTGCATAACAAGTCCAGAAATAAATAAACACACACATATAAAATTATATATCATTTCATGTGTATATAGAATCATACATATTCATATAAATGTGTATGTGACTGTGTATGCATACTTGTATGTCTCTCTGTGTGTGACCAATTCATTTTCAGCAAAGATGTCAAGCCAGCATAGTAATAAAATCAATTTTTTCTACCCTATTGTGCTGGGACTTGAATATTTATTTGTAAGAATCAAATTGTAATCTTGACTTCACCCTGTGAACAAAAATCAATTTGAAACAGAGTTCAAATGCAAAGTAGAGGTTCACAAACTCCATAAGGAACAATAACCAGACACAAAATACACAGTAAATTGGACTTCTCAGTAGCTAAATATGTCTTCTAATCAAAGATGCATTGTAAAGAAAGAGATCAGCAAGGTTAATAGTTACCATCACATATATTTCAAAACATATTCCTGCATTCTATTAGAGACATGGAATAACTTGTAAACAAATAGTAGTAAGAAAACACAAAGAAGAATAGACAAAATATTTAAACAGACACTTAACAAGAGCAGAAAAAGTGATTAATAAATAACTCAAAAGTATCTCTACAGTAAAAATCAACAAGCTCTAACCCGTTCTATGGTAGTATCACACACCAACAAGTATGCACTAAACTACCTTTACAAAACCTGATAGCAGGTAAGTCTATAGACCATAGCTTGTTGCCTCTTTACTATATTCTTACTTACTCAGAGTAATGACTTAATATATGAATCGCTGCATTTAACATTCTCTTTTCACTTTTACAGAGCTCAGGATCTATTGTGTAAGGAATGTTGCCACTCACTATGGACTGGTCTTCTTACTTTGAATAACATAACAAAGGCCAATATTATCTAGAGAATCCTCTACTGAGAGTTTCTTCCTAGACAATTTTAGGTTGGTCAAATAGAAAAAAAAAACAACCATCATAAGAGGGGTACAGAAATATCTCTGCTATTATAATTAATTGGTTCGATACAGTGTAGCAATTTTTCATTTCATGCACAAAATTCAGATATTTATAAATATATACTCAAACTCTAAACATCTGGTTCCTGGCAGGTTTTTAATCTTAGAATACTAAGCCACAGACTATAAAGTTAAATGTAATATTGTATCTATTAAATAGTAATGCACTGACAATTTAAAATAAAATATATCTCACATACAGTTCTCAATTTCCTTATATGTAGCTTTTCATCACTTTTGTATTTCAAAACTTCTTGTCAGCTGAATATCATGGAATTTTATAAAGTAGCTGAGAAATCTGCTGCCTTTACCAGGCCTGGTGCACCAGGAATATACAAGTTAGACCCCTCTCTTCCACCCAATCCCCTGCCTTCTGGGTCTTAGCTGCACTGTACTGCAATATGTCCCCTCAGCATTGTTGTTCAACCAACGTGCCACCCACCTTCACCAAGCTTGCTTCACTAAGAACAACCAGATGGTTAAAAACCAGCATAAAACCACAATCAACAAGTGCCAGGAGAATAGGCACCTCAAGAGTGCATTTACCTTGCTACATCAAGCTACTATATACTTTAAAATTATCAAAACACAATAAAATGACCTTAAATCTAATCTTACAAAGATTATAGAGGTTTTTAAATAGGAAATGAATAAATACCTTAAAGAAATACAATTAAACAATGGAGAAAATGAATAAAATTTTTCAAGACCTGAAAATGGAAAATGAAGCAATAAGGAAAATAAAAACCGGGAGAATCCTGGAGAAGGAAAACCTAGGGGAGATAACCAAAACAACACATGCAAGCATAACCAACAGAGTACAGGAAATGGGAGAGAAAATCTGAGGTGTAGAAGATACAATAGAAAAAAACTGACACACCAGTCAAAGAAAATGTTAAATTAAAAAAAAAATCCTGACACAAAACATCCAGGAAATCTGGGATACTATTGGCAATCAGGCACACCCATGGAGAGTTAAAAGTGACTTCAAGACAATTCAGCTCTTGGGGAGCAAGACACAAGACAGATGATGTCTAGAAGCCCAAGAGGCAACAGCATGCCTCCTATGCCTGTCCCTTTATACCTGTGCCATGGCCCCTGTTGCATTTCCCTTTGCATATATGTTTCAGGCCCAATAAAAGCATAGTTCCTCTGCCTTCTTCTTTCTTCTCTCCTCCCTCTCCCAGAGTCTGCCTCTGTTTCTCTCTCCCATTAAATCTTCCATGTGAAACCTGAGGCATGGTGTGATTTGTTTGGGACATGTTGCTTACTTCTAACTATGAAAAAAATCTAACTTAAAGATAATAGGAATAAAAGAAGGTGAAGAGTCCCAGCTCCAAGGACCAGAAAATATTTTCAACAAAACTATGGAAGAAAATTTTCCTGACCTAAAGAAAGAGATACCTATAAATATACAAGTTGTATACAGAACCCCAATTAGATTGGATGAGAAAAGAAAATACTCTCACCACATAATAATTAGTTCACTAAATGTACAGAAAAAATAAAGAATATTAAAAGGTACAACAGAAAATGGCAAAGTAACATACAAAGCAGACCTATCAGAATTACACCCAACCTCTCAACAAAGATTCTAAAAACCAGAAGGACCTAGACAGTTATCTTGCAGACCCTAAGAGGCCATAGATATCAGCCAGGATTACATAAGCAGAAAAAAAAAAACCCAGTATAGTTAGAGAAAGCAAGATACTCTACAAAAAAATAAAATAAAATAAAATAAAAAAATAAGCAATGTCTATCCACAAATCCAGCCCTACAGAAGACATTAGAAGGAAAACTTCAATCCAGGGCCGTTAACTATACCCAAGAAAACATAGGAAATAAATAACCCCATATCAGCAAACCAAAAGAAGGGAAACACACACACACACACACACACACACACACACACACACCCCACTACCAACACCAACATCAAAATAATAGGAATTTATAATCATTATTTATTAATATCTCTCAACATCAATAGACTCAATTCTCAATAAAAATACACAGAATAACAGAATGGATGTGAAAACAAGATCCATTGTTCTGCTGCATATAAGAAACAGACCTCAGCAACAAAGATAGACATCAAAGTAAAGGGCTAGAAAAAGGTTTTCTAAGCAAACAGACACAAGAAGAAAGCTGGAGTATAGATTCTCATCTTAAATAAAATAGACTTTCAACCAAAATTAATCAAAAGAGAGGGGGAAGAACATGCAGACATGTCTAAGGAAAAATCCACCAAATTGATGTCTCAATTCTGAACATCTAGGCCCCAAATGCAAGGGCTCTCACACTCAGAAAAGAAACATTTTAAAACTTAAATCACAAATCAAACACTACACATTATTAGTGGTAGACATCAACATCACACTCTCACAAACTGACAAGTCACTGAGACACAAACTAAACAGAGAAATATAAAACTAATAGGTTATAAATCAAATTAATCTAACAGATAGCTACAGAATATTTCACCCAAACACAAGGGAATATAATTTCTTCTCATCGTCTCACAGAACCTTCTCCAAAATTGACCATATAATTGGTCACAAAGCAAGCCTCAATAGATACAAGTAAATTTAAATATCTCCTTGTATCTTTTCAGATCACAAGAAACAACAGAAAGCCTACAAACTCATGGAAACCGAACAACTCTTTATTCAATGACTACTGGGTCAGAGTAACTAAAGACTTTCTAGAAGTCAATGAAAATAAAGGCACAACATATCCAAACTTATTTGACACAATGAAAGCAAGGCTAAGAGGTAAGTTAATAGCACTAAGTGTATTCATGATGAAATTGTAGAGATTTCATACTAACAATTTAGAAGGACACTTGAAAGCTCTAGAATAAAAAGAAGCAAACACACCCAAGAGGAGTAAACAATCTAAATAGTTCCATAACCCACAAAGAAAGAGAAGCTGTCACTCAAAGTCTCCCAATCAAAATAAAACCAAAAACAACCCCCTCCAAACAAAACAAAACAGGCAAAGAAAAACAAAAACCAAAGACCAAGGGTCAGATGGTTTTAGAGCAGAATTCTATCGGACTTACGAAGGAAAGCTAATCCTAATACCCCTCAAACTAGTCCACAAAACAGAAACAGAAGAAACATTGCCAAATTCATTCTATGAGGCCGTAGTCACCCTGATACCTAAACCACAAAGACTCAACAAAGAAAGAAAATTTCAGATTAATTTCCCTCATGAACATTGATGCAAAAAAAAAAAAAAATCCAAAACGTCAATATACTATTGGCAAACTGAATCCAAGAGCACATGAAAACCATTATCCATCCTGATCAAGCAGACTTTATACCAGGGATGCAGGGATGATTCAACATACAAAAATGTTGTTTGGAAATATCTTTTATCAGTAACGGCTTCTTTATTTGTAATTATAATAATTTTATATGTTTGAATATTTGTGACAATTTTATTATTCTTGCCTTCTCTTTAAGTTCCATTATTTTATTTCTCTCCTGATTTGAATATACATTTGTTGTTTTGTTAATCTTTTGTATGTTTGATGGTGAGCTTACTCTTAACTTTTAAATTGTGTTTCCTTGGTGGCTTCTGGGAAGTTTTTTTTCTCCTGTGGCCTCCTCTTGTGGTTTAGGAACAATTTCTTCCTTTCCAGTGAGAAATATCTTAGTGGTAGGACTGTTAATGCAAAAGTGAGGGCCATTCAGGGAGAGCTCCCTCAGGGATGAATGTCACCTGGAGCTCTGGAGATGTTGATACAGGTGTCAGGTGCTTTATTCAGTGACCAGAGAATCTATATCTAACTTCCCAAAACAGCATTACTCTGAATGTTTAATTATGTGTAAAGGTTATCAGTATTGCTTGGGGGCCACCAGCTCTGAGCCAGTAGCATGCTTGGCCTTGGCACTTCTATCAAGCTCCACATTGTGACAGGACACATTGCTTGTGCGTGACAAGCATTTCAGAGATAATAATTTGAGTTAATTATTAGCTTTAAAAGTTTACTAGAATGCCATTCACTTTCTTTGTAGACTTTGTCTCTCATTGGAATGGAGCACAGCAACTCGTCTAGTGGAGGTGCCAAGGTCCTGAAGATGCTATCTGACAAAGGTGCTGGTTGCAGGCAGTTTAGGCTGGTGGCCAGGAACTCTCCCATCGAAATATCTTAAAAGCTGTGGTGACAAATAAGTGTCACCATTTTTACGTGGGGATCAGTGTAAGGCTCCCATGCCAACCAATTTACCACCTGAGCCTTCTCCCTAACTCCAATATTCTCAGTTTTGTTGTAATAAAAATGTATTTCCTGCTCCCTTTCTTCAATAATAATTAAGCTGGGTTTCTTCCTGAATAGTAAGGCTATCATTTCTGTTCCACACTTGGAGTGGAGAAGTCAGGTCTAAGCTGGGCCGTTCTTCAATGGGCAGTTTATTTTTGTGTTGTCTTTGAAGCTCTCTTTCTGTGATTCCTTTGTATCTTGTAGTAAAGAGCCTACTTACTTCTCCTCACCATCACTATAACTATACTACTGTTACTACAACTACTACCGCTATTACTATATTAGTTGTGCTTTCTTCTGTCCACTGACCTTCCTAACGGTAGTGTCATGAAGATGTCAGTAACTTTATTCTTTGCCCACTGCCCAGGAATGACACTACTTCTGATTAACTTTCTATTATTTTAGAAATGAAAAACCATTTGTTGATTCTTATATTTTCCTAAGTAAGTGTCTCCTCCTAGTAGCACCCCACACCACTTTTCTGCTACATACATCTGGATTTTCTGATCACAGCGTCTTCTGACCACCTTCATCTTCTGCTTAGCAGTAACTGATATTTCTCCCAGGGTCTGTTAAACCTTGTTCTGCCTGTAGAAGAATTTGAAATGATGTGACAGTTCATAGGAAACTTTAAGTGGTAAGTATTAAAACTAAGGAAACTCTAAGGGATTAATAAATTGTTTACTTACCACTACACTATTATCACTACAAACAGAAAGGACTTGGGCAGAAACAAATGAAACAGAAGATGAGTAAGATGTCAGGGAAATTTATGGATTACTTCATGAAGGAGAGTGAGAAGACAAAAGTTAAGCTGAGGGCTCTTTGGCAAAATCCTATCCATTTCTACCCAGTTTTCATCCATCTAGGCCACATGACCTGAACTTAGTGATTGGCTTGGAATCACAGGGTGGAAGAGAGAAGCTAAGGGATGTGTCATTCACCATCCAAAGGCCCAGGTGTAGTAAATTATATGCAAAACGACAGTGTATTGCATTAGAGCTCAGGCTTAGGCTGATAAGGCTTGGATGGGATCCAGTGCAATTCACCAGCTCCACAAACCTCCCAGGATGCTCTGTTTATAAGTGGGGGGAAAAAAGGATGTCTGAATGGCTGAGTTGTTTTCTGATGACTGCTCTGTCTTCTACTGAAGAAGTGATGGAAGGTAAAGGTATAAAAAATATGAGAAAGAGTACACAATTGCTTTCCCAAGGAAAAAAACAGGGTGGAGGCCTGATTGAGTCTTCGCTGTCTCTATGACAGTCTTTTCAAGACATTCATGGCCATCCAAACCTCAGACCAAGAATAAGTAGATGTGGAATAGTTACATTGCGACTGACATTCTCTGCACTCTGGATGGCAAAGGAATGGACACAAAAAATAAGAGCACAGATGTAGGGCATAGGAATAATAAATAAGCAACATTCACTCCTCTGTATCTCTAAATGATTTCCATCCAGTGTGAGAGACGTAGCAATGGCTTCAATGTTCACCACTCCAGAATAGTGTGTTGACTAAACTAAGTATTGTTCTATAAAGAAAAACACAGAAATATTCCATGAAAACAAAACAAACAACAATTGAAATAACAGTATTTAACAGAATATAGGGGAAGATACTGCTGACCATTCATTTCTCTTTTCCATCAATGAGGCACACAGTGACTGTAAATCATACTTTGCTTAAATGAGAGGTATAGGCTCTGTAGATGATGCATGAATGTGGTTCCAAATCTTGAATGGATTTGTGTGTTCTGCAGTCTTGGAGAGCTTCCTCTTCTGTTAAGTGTGATGATTTGGATAGTAAATGTAAGTGTTAACACATCATTAGATGCTTGCTGTTGTGATCAGATCCATCCAAGTCAAGTAAAATCCAGCACATGGCATCACTCAGCAACATTTTTTCAGATAACCAGTACAAATCATTTTAGTAACTGCTTTCTCTCATGATGATACACAGTCAGAGGATGCAGCCTGAATAAGGATACCCAGGGAAACTTGTGACTGTCACTACATACTGATCTTAGTCATCAACACAGGACCTTCTGTCACACAGCATGATAGACAAGCAGGGCTTTGTAATACCATTGGACATGTAGAGGTGCTGGACACAGGGCGTATGCTAATTCTTACCACACCTCTCACGGACATGGTGCTTATCAGTCATCTTTTACCCCACAGATATGTAACATGAGGTTCAGGTATCTTTAGAAACAGTGTATGGGGAAATGTAGGTTTCTGTCGTCTTATATCCCATAGCTTACCCATTCTCAGCCCTGAGTTCTTTCTACCTTTCACAAATCCCTTTCTCCTTCCTTCTGCCTCTGTGTGCTCAAGTCTCCTTTCTCCTTTCTTCTCACTCCAGGTGCATGTACCACCAACCTATTGATAACCTGACATTCTATAAGAACCCATTCTCTCTCTCTCTCTCTCTCTCTCTCTCTCTCTCTCTCTCTCTCCATATATATGTGTATATATATATATATATACACATATATATACACACACATATATATGTGTGTGTGTATATATGTATATATATGTATATATATGTATGTATATATGTATATATATGTATATATATGTGTATGTATATATATGTATGTATATATATGTATGTGTGTGTATGTATATATATATACATATATATATGTGTGTGTGTGTGTGTGTGTATACACACATATGCATATAAAACATTCTATAGCCACTCTATAAAAATCTCCCTGTGGATTGGTGGGAAGCAAAGACCTCAAGGATGCAAAGTTTTATCCTTCTGAGACTTTTTCTTTTGGTATATCATTAGTCAGTAGCGGAAAAAGCAAAAACAAAAACAGTAGGACTTGTAGACATTGACATCTACAACATCTTGGTATTGTCAGCTTTCCACCACCGGGGGAGAATGCCTGAGATACTTGATGTTAAAAGAGAAAAGTCTTATTTGGCTCAGTTCAAGCTAACTTGTCAGTTTTGTTTTGGGATTTTGACAAGGTAGCATCATGGGGTGGGGGCAAATGGTGCAGGAAGCAAACCTTCTTTTATCACAAGCTAGAGAACAGAGAAGGAGAAAGGGGATAGGGGAAACAGTCTCTTTCTAGGGCACACTCCTTTTGAGTTAAGTCCCCTACAGCCTTTCTCAATGTTCCACCACCTCTGTAGCCCATCAGACACATTTTTGCTCTCTAAATGAGCATGCTGACGGTATCTCATCCATAGTGAATATTTAGATGGGGGGGGGCTCTACCTCACATTAGGAAATACATTGTCTACTCTCATGCTTTCATTTGGGAGTACAATTGTCAATTGTCAAAAGAGGAGAGGAGCAACTAAATGTTATATTCCTGGTCATAAATAACAAAGAGTAAACAGGAATACTTTTGAAATATTATTGTCGCCAGATTGTTATCTAGGTGTTTGGTGATGGATAGGACACAAAGATGACAGAATATTGAGTCTCACTGAACAGTCACAGCTTCCAGAGCTTCAGGTAAGGCTCAGTACAATAGCATGTAAATGAAGCACATTCAGGAAGACCCATGAGTTACGGTACTTCATAAATCATTCATGTCTCATTCAATTTTCCTCTTCAAACTGACACGTTTGATCAGCTAGATCTGCACGCAACAAGCTGGCTTCATAGTTGAGTGTTTTCTTTTCCTGCTTATATTTGTCTCCAAAGGCTGTATTAATAGAAATGGAGGAAACAGAAAACAAAATCCTGGGAAGAATAAATAAGTGTCAAGAACTGGTAGGAGAACCACTTGCTGTAACTGCATCTGTTGTTTGAAAACCTTGGTGAGGACGAGATGGTCAGAGTTGAGAGCACAAATCTATCCCTAGAAAATTATTATTTGCATCAGACAAACTTTTTGTTCATAAACCAGCTTGCTGACCCACTCCCATTCATAGGGAATATATAGATGGAGAGTCTTACATGGGATAGGAAATGCATGGTCTACAATCATCTCTCCCATTACCTGCCTAGGGTTTTCTAAGAAAGAAGGCCACCGTTAAAGACCATGCAGTCCTTGTTGCTATGATAAGGACCTTTTAACTGCCCTGCTCTAGATATGCTCAAGAAAATCCTAGGAAGTTTAAGAAGATTTTGTCTAAATAGAAGTGACTCATTCCAAACCTTTCAGTATTTGCATAAGACAGTCCCAGTTCTGCCCTTAAATGCAATCATTGATTGAGTTGAAAGCCTTCCTTTGAGCTAGTGGATTCTGCTAATTAAACTACAAATTGTGAGATGACGCTATTTGTTTTGTTTCTTGAATAGAAGCATCTTTATGGGAAAAAAAATAAGTCACCGTGCTATAACTAGATCACAGTGCTCAAATAAGAAAATAGAGTCTCTCCTCCAGAAGCGTCATTGTAAACTAGTAGTAGCACAGCTTTTAGGTTTGAAAAAAAATGGAGTTATAATCCAGATTTTTTTTTACTCACTGAGCAAAATACTTAACTATTCATTGCCTTGAAGTAAGTTTCAGAGGCCAAGTGTTATGATATGTGAAGAGGGCTGGGGCAGAGCCTGGTATGTGGTGGAGAGTAGGTGAGCTGGTAGGCACAGGCTGCCTGCTGTCCCCTGCTTCTTGTTAGTGTGAGATCCAGTGTGTAAACGATAAGCATTTGGTATAGTAATCACACATTCTAACCTGAACTGCTAGATGCATCCATCAGCCAAAATGTACATTGTGTAGTCAGCCCCATGATTAGAATTTGGATCACAAACCCGTTTGAATGTATAATTAAAGCTGTCGATACTCTTTCTCCCAAAGAAAAAATGCACATATTTCAAAAACATTACCCAAAGATACTGTAGTTCATAGTGATTTTATTCACCATAGCTGAAAATAGAAACTGTTCAAATGTTATACACGAAGAAACAAAATATGGTATACATTGGGAAGAAAATTCACACTTAAAAAGCAAAGAGAACTCAGATACATGCTACAAGATGAATCTTGAAGACATTATGCTAAGTAATCTGTTTTTCCCAGACACAAACAGGGCATGATCCCAATTTCACTAAATACCAAGAAGAGTAACGCTGTGCGTGAAGACAAAAGCAGAGTAGCAGTTGCCAAGGGACAGGGGGATGGGAGAACCATCCAAGTTTGGTTTGAAACGGTGGAAATGTTCCAGAAATGGATGATAATGACATGATCTCAGCAATGTGAATACAGGTAATGCCTGCACTGCTGAGTACAATGATTAATCATGAATTTTATGATTTATATCTACAAGCTACAAAAAACTCCAGAAAATTCTCTTTAAAAAAAAAAGACATTTTATGTCTTTGAATGCTTTGCCTACCTGGGTATATATATATATATATATGCGCTATGTACCTGCCTGATGTCCAAAGGTCATCAGATCCCATAGAACTTGAGTTACATATTGTTGTAATCTGCCACGTGGCTGCTGAAAACTAAACCTGGGTCCTCTGCACGGCCAACCAGTGCTCTTAACTCCTGAGCCATCTTGCCAGCTCTAGAAGTCTGGTTTAATAAATTTTGTGACAGCACATAATCTAAAGTCTCCCAGTGTTAAGAAAACAATTTGTTTGGTATCAGTAAATTTAAGTAAATGTGCAACTATTACCATAATCCAGTTTTCCAATATTTCATCACTAAAACTTTTGCCTTATATCCATTTGTAGTGCTTTAGTGTTTTCAAATTTGATTAAGACAAATGTCTGAGTGATTTCTCCCTGTCTCTAGCTTTGCCTTTTCTAAAAATTTACATAAAAATAAAATCCTGTGATACGCACAACATTCTATTAGGTTTCTCCCACATAGGATTTTGTGCTTGGTTTTGTTGTTTTTAAATTCATCTATATGGTTGTGGGTATCAGGATTTATTTCCTTCTATGGATAAGTAATATTTGACTATATGGCTGTGCCACCAGTTTACCAGTTAGTTGATTGACAACAGCCTTGCTTCTAGTTTGTGGCTTTTGTGTGTAATGTTTCTGTGAACCTTCGTTAATGGGTGTTTGTGTGGACATATGATTTCATCTCTTACATAAATTCCTGCCATATGACTGCTGGCTTCTACAATTGTGTACACCTAATTTGTTCAGAAAACTGCCTGACTGCTTTCTAAACCTTTGGGCCCTTTCATATCCCAGCAGTAGGTAGGCCAGTCCCTGCTCTTCAGTTATTTTGTTCTGTAATTTCAGTTTGAAGCTCTGTAGAGATCTGAGGAACAACTGTGTGGAAAGACAGAAGGGGCAGATGGAAGCCAATGTTGATTAAGATGATTGCCTGTTAACTAAAATTCTGTGGGATAAGTAGAAAGTCATAATTCCCTCACTCCCTTTTTGTTTTGTTCTAAAATGTGAAAAAAATACATAACTAACTTTTTTCAGGCTTTTTCCATCTTTCCCTTGACTTTGTCTAAGACCCTATTTCTAAAGTCACAACACACTTTGATCATAGAACATGGAGAAATAAGCTAAAGGCTTCCTTTCTTCTGTCTGTTGCTAACAAAACAATACCACAAAAGGGGTCAATTACAAAGAGAAGAGGTTTATAGGAACCCATAGTTCTGTTCCAGGGTCAAAGGGTTGTGCCTAGTGATGGCTTTCTGGCTGACAGGGACAGCCTGGGCACTGCTTGGTGACAGATGTGGAACATAAGGAGAGCTAGCCAGCCTGGCTTCAGAGCAATCCTACTGGATAACTCATCAACTGTCACACATATGGAAGAATCCAGGGCAGCATCGTCTCAAGACCTAGCTACCTCTTCATGGTCCCACCTCTGTCTCATTCGTAATGAATCGTGTGGGAAATTGAATTGTTTAACATGAGTTTTAAAGGGAAAATACCATTCAGACTTTCAACTTCTATCATTTCTTATCTCTGGAATGTGTAATTTTGGAGAAGAGAAGTCAGGGGTTTTAGAAATGACACAGGAAAATTTGTCTTTTAAAATGAAGAAATTAAGTCCAAGTAGGTGAAATGACAATATCATAAAAGACACATTTTCAGAGTAGGACTGGAATTTTGAATTTTTTTCTTTGTGTTAAATTGAATTGGGCCCACTGGTCTTGGCTTTTTTGACTTAGAAGAAGTGACACAACTGCTATTTTTATCAAGTGCCACAAGAGTCTTTCTGTTTCAGCCTGACACTTGTATTGCATCAGTTTATATTATGCTCTAAGAGTAAAAGCCATACTTTCATGTCGGTGACAAGCTCTCAACTCCACTGAAACCAGCTGCCCTGACACTGTGCTCTGACGTGGCTCGGGAGTCCATACCAAGCACACATCGCAACAGGTAAGCCAGCATTCACTTCCAACATCTTTAATTTATCCTCCTATGAGGAAAACAGTCCCCTTATCTTACTGTACTATTTTCTTGTCTGCATGCACCAACATTCTAGGCTCCTGAAATGAACGAGTTATTGAATGACCAAGGCAACCAATGTGTCAGCTTTCTCAACCCATTGAGGATCTTCTGGAATCTGTACCTGAGTGATTAATGGCTTCTATGAGAAGTCAACTGAGAAGGTCCTGAGACAGGGAAAGATAGAGGGTGAAAAACTTGACCTAAAACTTTCTTCCAAATTGCATATCACATGCATAAGATAAAACAAAACAAAATAATGTAAGGATGTAAGGCTTGATAGTGGAAATGTATTTGCCTGACCTGAATAAGAATATCTGCTAGTGTAAATGTGAAGGAATGCTTTATACTTAGTGTCTTTTCAATTAAGTTAAAGAGAGATTTTTCTCCTGTATTTGTCAACTGGGGCACATTGACTTTAGTCCAGATCTTAGTCTATAACATAACATAGCCCTAAACCAACAGTAGCTAATACAGTATATGTTACCACTTATGAAAGCTTAGAATGTGGACGATACTCTTTTAAGGCCATCCCTCACATGGGGTGTCATGTATTCTTTACAGAAATATGATAATTAATAAATTACATCTATTATATATTAATTATAATTCTGCTATATTGATACTAAGATAATTACTTCTTTCCACAGGAAGAATCTGAACCTAGGGACTGAGTCACCTGTGACACGCTATTCAACATGACCTATTGCCTCCCTCTAACCCCTAACTCTTAGAGTCTGCATCATCTCCCAGTAGGTCTATGAGCTGGGGTCTAAGCCTCTAACTCATGTGCCTCTAAGAGCTATTACATATCCATCCTCTAATAGTTCTTATTGACAATTCCTCTAGCATATTTCTTTCATGTTTACCTTTTTGTCTACTTGTGCCATATCACTACTAGTAACACCCAGAATGCTGCTTGATTTCAGATTCAGAGGCAATCGATGGCTGAATGAATATGACTTTTTGCTCTCAATTTTAGTTGCTGTGATGTTATATTCTTCTCTTATTCTTCATATATATTTTATCTCCCCCTCCTTCTTTCTTTCCTGCCTCCCTTCCACCCCCTCAAGCTGTCAAATTAGACAATATGCCAAGTGATGAATTTCATCACTGTCTTTCATCATCCCTCGTTCTTAGCAAGAGACACTTGGAAACATCTGTGGCTATTCCGGTTGTCATTTGAGGAGACTGGGACTACTACACCATGGATGGAGCCTGGGAAGGCTGCTGAACATCTTAAGACAAGATGCACAGCACATTCCAGACAAACCTTTGCAGATCATCTGCAGAGTTGAGAAGCAGGTAGTAAGATGTAAAGTATTCAAAGATCTCACAGCAGTTCACTGACTAGGGTAGGGAGTGGCAGAAGAGAAATTGGCAATAATATGTAGAGTTAAGCACCTTGATTAAAGTAACCATGAGTTATAGGTGTGGGAAAAGGGAGAAATACTCAGATGGATGTATAAAGGAGATTCACAAAGAAAGGTTTGCATGTGCTGAAAGTGCCAAGCTCACTCCCAAGTTTAACTTAACTTTTCTGGGGCTCTGACAATGAGGAGAAGGAAGAACTGTATAGCTCAGTGGAAGGAGCTCTGAATCATTAGGATTCCTGGAGAACAGATTGCAATGACCTTAGGTTCTGTATTTTGAGTTTATCCTTCATTTATGGACAGTGGAGAATCACTATGGTGATTAAGGTAGTAAAAAAAAAAAATCAGATGAACTCATGGAAAGGTTACAGTCTACAGAAGAGACTCTGGATTACAGCAGGAAGACACAGAATGCATCAGTGGAGAAGATACTATGGCAGGAGGCCAAGAAATGGGAGGGGATGTGAACCATGGCAAAAAGGATTTGAGATAGAGACAAAGAGAAAAAAATGAAGAAAATTTTATAGACAGAATCAGTGACCCTAATGAGGAACCTGCAGGTACTGGAAGAAAACAGTCAAGATAAGTCTCTTGCTTTGGACCTGGGAATTTATGCAGGAACCATGAAATGTGATGCAGACAAAGGAGCTTGGCTCCCTGGGGTAGTGGGTTCAGGAGAGTCTCTGAGCTTTTTAATGAGCATATTGAGTTTATGGAAAGGGTGAGTCATATAAATGAAGATTTGGGGGAGCTTTTTGATGAATCTGGCACTCGTGGAACTGTCTTAGATACTAAGCATCTGGAGAATAGTGGGAGACGAAAGCACAGCTTTGGAGGGGATGTCAAGTGTTCACTCTGCAGCAATAAAGGAAAATAAGGCACAGCAACATGCGCTCAAGGAGGGGTTAGACCTATATGGTCCTTTCTGATGCACCAGCCCTGAGAGCAGGGTTTCCAGAAAGAAAAGATTTGTAAGCAATAGTGATCAAAATGTGGTTGTGAATACGGATAAAAGGTCAAATGGAAGAGCTAGACCCATCATGCCCCTGACTTAGACAAGCTGCTTGATTTGAGTTAAGACTCTAAGCAGGAACAACAATCGCCAATAAGCAAGATATAAAAGCAGGCCAACCCAAAAAGCTAGTGCCTACACCTATCATGCAGGCTTCTAGCTATCAACTACTCTTGCAATGACCAGTTGGGTTAAGGGTCTTCCTCACTAATAATTTTTTCAGAGACTGTGTACAGCTGTTTTACAAAGGCATCAGGAAACTTGGGGCTAGCCCAGGTCACTCAATTAAACTTGTCTCAGAGTTCCCTCTTCAGTTAGTGCCCTATTGATTGCAGTTCATTCTTCTTGTTCAGTATAATTTAGTGATATTGCTATAGCTATGCCTCTTGATCTGTCTGGCAAACTTGCCAAACTCCTAAACGTAATACGGCAGTCATTATGAGTGGACCTATTGCAGACAACTCTACTGGTCTTCAATCATCCTTCTTTCCTTGTGCTCTACAGACACAATCTTCTATTTCTTTAGTGTAAGCTAGGTTACCCTAAATTACATCTGTAAATTACATGACACATTTTTTTTTTGCTTGATCTTCTTGGTGTCTTGGGTGTAGTAAGAAATCAATCAGACTTAGTTTATTAAAAAGAGAGCTAGCAGTGACTTCTTTAGCTCACTTTTTTGATATGTGTTTACTGTTGACCTTATCTCTTGACCACTGATTTGGTTCACTGAACAGCTAACATTTCAAATTCTGTTGGTCTGTGCACACACACACACAGAGCCACACATTCTTGTTTGCTCAATACTAGACTCCATCTCTTAAGTCAAATGCTTTCTTGTCCTAATAATAACCTATCTCATAATTGCCATCCTCTTCCTGCTCCATTGTGTACATAGCAGGGCATGGAGAAGTGTCTTGAAAGCCCAATGTTCAAATCATATTTTTCAGAACACACCTTGGTTCTTTTTCCCCATTCCCATACTTATAAAAAATATGATCAGATTTCCAATACAATGTAAGAATTTTTAAAAATAGAAAATAAGAGTTCTCTCAGATAGAGCCTAAGCTATACTGGCACTGAGAGAGACTTGGAATTGTCCGAGCAAATCGGAATGGAACCTAGAAGCAGGATTGTGGGTAGAGAACGCCTTGAAGATTGACTGTGTATGATCTTTTAGGTTGTCTTAAACAGCATTAGTAGTTCATATGTGAGGCCTGTAGAAAATAAGCTACAACAATATGCTATGTGCTGAAATCTTTTCCAATCCCATAGTCTCTTGGGAAGCTCTAGAGCCCAGTTTGTTGGATGTTAATGCTTTGATGACAGGGGTGGGGGAGGGGACGTCTGTCTACAGTTACACTCTACCCTGCAAAGCCTTGGAATCGTGAGCATTCTATGCTGTTGAAAGATATGCAGATTTTGGGGTCATGGGTACGGCTATTTCATAGTCAAAATTTCCAGAAAAGTTAGAATACAGCTCTTTCAAGTAGTTTATCAGGAAGCAGATACTGAAGAGGGCCTCAGAGAAGAGAGGATGCTCCTTGTTAATGCTTCTGTGGATACTGGGTCCAGGGGTTTGTTTGCAAACTCTGGGGATAAGTCTGTAAGTCACCTGAGACAACAACTCAACGAAACTGAAGGGTGGCAGTAGTTCTGTGAAAGCAGGTGGCATCTGGTGTTTATGAAAGAATCACTATTAATTACACACTCACTGTAATCACAGTTGGCGCAGCCTGTGCGAATGCGTTCCAGGTTTCCATGTGGAAGCATTTGAGTGCGAAATTACCGAGAGATAGAGAAATAAGCAGTGCATTTTTCTCTTCCTTTGCCACAAGTTTTTAACCTACTGACGTATTTTACTTTTCCAAAACTATCTTTTCATATATAGCTGTTTTAAAATTACCTATTGCATGTATTACCCCATGATTTACTAAACATATTTTAGAGGCTTTTGGATATAAGCAGTGTGCTGTATGTTTCAGGATCATGGTAAGCACTGACAATTTTCTCAATGTTCATTTCCTTTCTTTTCTTTCTTTGATTTCTTCCTTCCTTCCTTCCTTCCTCCCTCCCTCCCTCCCTCCTTCCCTCCCTCTCTCTCTCTCTCTCTCTCTCTCTCTCTCTCTCTCTTTCCTTCTTTCTTTCTTTTGTCTGTGCTTTAGTCTCTTTCTAAGCAAAATGAGAACAGTGCAGATAACAAGCACACTCACCTTAAATTGTTACAAGAGTATTTATTAACTGTTATATATCAGTATATGGACACAGTAAGGGCTTGAAAATATTAACTAACATTGTCCATTTGTATATTCATCTGTGACAGACATGATATCCTACTGTGCTCTGTGCATACATAGAAGCCGAAAGCCATTATTGTCCACAAATTCTAGTTCTTTCCTTGCTTTGTTAGAAAAGCTAAGGCACCATTTTTTACTGAGATGAGTCATGTTATGAGCAGACATTTTTCCTCAGGTCCACAACCTTCTCCTCCCTTCTGCAGTGGAGGGCTGCTGGCTTCTTTCAGAAGGTTCTATTATTCAGCGGATAGTAAAACTGTGGTATCGTTTTGTTGGCAGCACATGGTTTTTATATCTTTTCGTTAGTGCTTTTCCTTAATTAAAAGGATCATAGGTGAGGGGAATGAGAAAAAAGGAAATTGTAAGAAGGATGATTGGTCTTCTCTCCTTGTTGATGCCTGCAGCCTACTGGGGGAACCTTCAGCTATGGGTCAGTGTTCTTGCTTTTAGACATAATCAGGACCAGATTTCTTTTAAGGTTTTAGAGAGGAGATAAGCATAAAGTAACTGTTATTTTCAACATGGAAAATGTAATAATAGTGCATATATCCAGCAACAGATAAATAAAACGTGGCATATTCATACAATACAACGCTATTTGGCAGTGAGAAGAAATAATATGCTTACATACAACAACATAGTGCACTAGGAGGGAGTATGCTGAGTGAAAGATGCCAGTCATTGAAGACCATATATCGAATGTCCACACTTAACACAAGTGTGCAGAATACAGAAATCAGTGGAGAGAGAAAGCAGTTAGTAGCTGTTAGGTCCAGTATGGAAGAAGGTTAGGGCAAAATGAAGAGTAATGGCTAATGTGTGTAGGGTTTCTTTATGGTAAAACTGGAAATGTTCTAAACTGCACTGTAGTGCATGTTGCACAATTCTGTGAATACACTAGAAACCATTGAGTTGTTCCTTTTAACTCAATGTACTGTATGGTACGTGGATTGTATCTTAGTAAAGTTGACACACAAAAACTGATTGATGCAATATAGCTAACAACTTTCATTGTACTTCCATCCTAACCCAGGGTGAACTCTGAAAAACAGGCGTGAAATGTGAAAACCTATCACGGGAAGAAAGAAGGGCTCACTTGGTTTCCCTGAAAGACTGGAGGGTTCTTAAAGACACAAACAATTAGGATGATTAAGAGACTAAGGCTGAGTACCACCCTGCATCTTGGCTTCTTGGGACGAATTGTATCTACAGGATACAATCGTGGTTCCCACTGCAGTGTTTTTATCAGGCCCACAGTTCATTACAAGGAAAGAGAGCTACTTGGTGATACTGTCAAGACACTAAAGCTGACAGAGAAGAGCCTGGAGGAAAGACATCAAATCTCCTCACCACAGTAATGCAGTTTTTCAAATCCTGAGAGTTGACAGAGTCACACAGGAAAGTGAAGGAAGCCACATGTACCCGGAGCACATGTAGAACTGGGACAGGGATTTTCCTCTGAAATAACCCATTTCCTGGAGCTAGCTGTTTACCTTCCTGGGTCCCCTAAGGCAGGAATGAGGGATGTCATCCATTTTCAAAATGTGGAGGGAAGTGAAGCAGGATTACCCCACGGAGGTGTTCCACAGGGAAGAGCAGTAGCCAAAGCTTTGCTTTCATGTCCCAGGCCCTCCTAAACAGGCATTGAGTAACAGCAGGTCTAAGCTGGAAACACTTAGGAGAGGCAGGAACAGCAGACTCAAGATTGCATCTTGAACATGCATCTGCTTATTTTCACCTAAACAGCAATCAGGAGAGCAGCGTTGAGTGCACAATCAAGGGAAGAGAAAGGGAAACACAGTGAGCAGACACAGACTTGGGATTCTCTGCACACTTTCTTACTGAGGTGCTTTTGAGTGAAATCCGTGTTTATATATTATCTCTGCTTGATGCTCAATAGAACAAAAATACACATGCTTCATATAGTATTAATTTTAAAGATGTGGAACTCACATGAAGACAGGTCAATGAAGCCCCAGGATCCCACACATAAGGGAGTGACAAACCACTGAGCTTCATCTACACCTATTGATTCTATTTCATTCGTTTTTAGTCTGTGAATGGAATTTCTAATAACTTCACAAAATGTCAGAAAACACATCCTAATTTTTCTCTAAACATTTGAAGGTTTGCCCTGTGATCCACTACTTCAATATACAATTATTATGTTTTTTTTTTTTTTTTTTTTTTGCTGAACTCTTCTTCTAGATTAAATTTTTTTTTTTATTGTGTGTGTATATGAGTGCTCTCGAGCATGCCAGGTTGAGGTCAGTAGACAAACATCAGAAGTTGGGTCTCTCTTTCCACCATGCAGGCTATAGGATTCTGACTTACATAGCCAGGCTTCACGGCAAGCAAATAAATACCTTTACCCACTCACTGAGCCATCTCCATCATTCTTTGCTGATATGTTAAGCCTACATCATATTTACTCTAAGAACTTTCTATTTAACTTTTATTATTAGTCTTTCCCTTGAGAAATCCAAGACTCAGGGCAAGAGCTGGGGACAAGCTATCATGTGTATGTATTGCTTCGTCGTAAATGTTCAGTAAATACCTGCTAAAGAAAGACATTCTTCAGATACTTCTCTAATGCGTTTCCTATCAACTTGCTCATTTTGAGCTGTTTACATGTCAGACACTGTCCTCAGTTTAATTCATGAATTCTCACGAAGAGATTCCACTGCTATCTGCTCTTTCCACACCAGGAAATGAAGAAACAAAGGTACAGGCAGGATTTCTTCTCACAAGGAACTAAAGCTTATTCCTTCATCAGCCTGATCTCAAGCCACTACAGTATTTTGCCACAGGACCACCCATCAATGTGGTAATGGGACCTGAAGTTGAACCCAAGAGTCCTGGCTTGTGGGCTGCCGGCCTCATCATCAGGCCCTCCACCAGGGGAAATCAACTAGTCAATAAGCATACATTCCCTTCTGACCATTTCCACCTGGCTGACAGGGTATTCCCCAGTCGCCTTCTACCCTGGCACGCAAACTACCTGTTAGAAAGCCAGAGCATCAAACTCCAACGTTAGCGCGATAAATAGTCCATCTAATCACCCTACTAAACCATCATGCTGAGGCCCTGGAATGCTAATTCTCCTGCTCTCCATTCCTCTCGATCTCTCCTGAGACTTTCATTGGAGCCTTTTCCCCCCCAACTAAAACCAGATATATAAGGATGGCATTATATTTCTTCACAGCTAATAGCCAGACTATGAAATCATCCCAGCGAGCAACTCCCAAACCATGTGAATCAGTCGTAAGAAATTTCCTTCATTTTTATAACCCTGGAGATGGAAGAAAGGCCAGGAGGTAGATGAAGGGAAGGGTGATTGCCAGACGTTGTTAACGTTTTCCCTGGGTAATCGGAGAGAGAGAGAGCAGCTAGGTCAGATGAGAAGCAGGATCTCCCTGGAAAAATCGAGGGCCTACGGGGCCAGGTTGGCCCATCTTGGTTTGATTACGATTGCAGGAAGTGAAATCTGACGTGACTGACACTTTACACTCTCTCTGCATCCTGTCTTTTAGACGATGAGAATAAAGATATTGTATTTTCAGTGGCACTGACATTTTTATTCCTCTTAATGGAAAGGAAAACAGCATTTGGGGACTCGTTGAAAGGATAAGGAAGCAGAGAACCACCTTTAGTGTTTCTGGGAAGATGAAATGTTAAGCAGGAAGTTGTATAGGAAGGAAACATCCAATCCTACATTTGGGGTAAATAAAGCAATCTTACTATTTTGCCTGCACAAATACTGGATTCAGTAGTTCGCAGCCTTCCTAAGAATGTTACCCTTTAGCACAGTTTCTCCTGTTGTGCTGAACACCCCCCTCCAACTATAAAATTATTTTCATTGCTACTTCATAAATGTAATTTTGCCACTGTTATGAGTGAAATATAAAGATATGATATACATGATGTCTGATATGGGACCTCTATGAAAGAGTCTTTCAACCTTCCAAAGAAGTCGTAACCCACAAGTTGAGAATTGCTGGGTTATCTGAAATAGAAGAAATGAAAATAAACCAAAATTAAATATCCCACTATGAGAGTATTTATCCGTCTGAAATAGTTGAGCTTTTAATGTGATTCCTTTCCAACAACTTGTGTTATCTGTTATATACAGAACTGAAGCATAGCTGCTTCTGTCCACATTAATAACAGCATAACCTTTTGGGGGGTTGCTTTTGAGATAGGGTCCCACTAGAGATTCCCTGATGGCTGTGAGCTAGCAACTCTCCTGCTTCAGCTCCCTCAGTGCTTCACTGAGCTGCCTGCAGCTTTGAACGGCTCCCTAGAAATGATCCAGCAGTCAGTTTCACACCAAGAGTTCCATTCCAAGAATGTCTTCTAATAAAAAAAAAAAAAGTATTATCTTACCGTCTCTGGGGAAGCAGTGGCTCTTTTTCTCTCAGTGATGCATCTCTTAACATAAGTAGCTTGGTGAATCCAAGTCTCTTGTTATAATTTATGTGCCTCTAATCAGATTCTCATTGGACCCAAATAAAAATAATTAGCTTGCTCTCTTTCCAAGAGAAGGTGTGGAGGTAACATCACAGAGGAGATCTCTTCTACTGTCTCTACAAGGCTGTCTAGACCATCTGTTCTGCAGGAAAAAGGACACAGCTAAATGTGTTGAATCTGTATAAACCAGTGGAATGGCCAGACAGGAGTGAAGGACAGGACATACACCAAGGGTGATGACGGTGACAGTAATCATAGCAATAACAATATTTAATACCACAATAGAATTTGATGATTCTCAGAGAACTTGTCCTAAGCATTTTAATGTTATTATTTCAATTATGTGTATATATGTGCAGGGGGTGGGGAGATGTGTGCATTGAAATGCAGTGTCCACACAGCCCAGAAGATGCTGTTGGGTCCACTGGTGGACACCATGATGTGGATATTGAGGTCTTTATAAGAGCAGTACATGGTATTAACCACTGACCACTCCAGATCTACTTTAATAATTTGAATTTAACAATTTAATAACGATGATGTATTTGTTCACTTGTGAGTGTTCTTGTTTGCAGTCAGCAATGTGAGATCTCAGCTGTTGCCCATGCTCCCTCCACCCCTGCTGCTCTACCCCTGCCCCCTCCACCCCTGCTGCCTCCACCCCTGCTACTTCAGCTCTGCCACCACGGACTATTTCTTATCCCTCTGAAACAATTAGCCTATCAAACCCTCTTTCTCTAAGTCACCTTGATCACTGTGTTTTATCACAGTAATAGAGTAGTAACTGAGAGAGGTGCTACTCCTTAGGTATTGTTCATCTTTCTTTGGACATATGGTCTCTAATTGTCCTAGAAGTCACCAAGTAGGCTAGGCTGGCCAGCTAGTGAGTCCTAGGGATCTGCTCAAATCTACCAACCCTGCTCTGAGACTAACAGCTTGTGCTAGCTCATCTGACTTTTTTTGTTAACTTTGGTGACACAACTATTTCTGAAGCTCTGAGAAATGATTTAAAATTATTTAATTTTCTTACAACTCATTCCTTATGCAGTCGCAGAAAGCTCCTTTGAAAGAACTCCAGAGAATGCTTTTCTTTAATTGAAGCTCTCAAATTCTTACTGTCTTTAGTTTTATTATTTAAGAAAAATACATTTAAATTCTCATCTCTAACATTTCATCTTCATTTGGTTGTTTTCAGTAGTCCTTTCCACTTCCAGCAAGTAATTAGCAAGCAAGCATTGCTTTCTCCTCCCCCCCCTTTTTTTCTCAAGGAAAATAAGTGTCTGAGGAGATTTGTATGACCCTCCAATCCATACAGCCTTACTCACAATCACTAGAAAGTAGTACCAACTTGAGTGCCTTCCATGATGAATGGGAAACAAACCAAGCCCTTTTCTTCCTCTTCGTGCTTTGAATTTGTAAGGGCTCATAGCTGCCTTCCTATTGTCGTCCTGGATGCAACATGTCCCTCAACACTGCCACAACTATGACTCTATTACAAAACAAAACCAAAAATCACAAATTACAAACAAAATCTCGACAACCTCACGGTTACCCTAATCAACAGTTACTATTGTGTATCCAAACATCCAGGAGACCTAGAATGGAATTGGACCTACAATTTCTTACATATTTTCTTCTGGGAAAACTACCTCTTAGATGCATACTTGAAACATCTTGTACCAAACTTGCTTCTTATTAATTCTTTTAGTTCATGCAATGTTTTGTTGTTGTTGTTTCCCATTAATTTCTTTATTTACTCACTTTACGTCTTGACCGCTGCCCCCTGCTCCAGGTTTCCCCCTCACCCAGTCCCTTCCTACTCTCCTCTCCCCTTCTCCTCCGAGAGGGTTATACAATGTATTTCCATCATACGTACAGCCAAAGAGTGATAGACAGCCAGGGAAGAGTGAAGTGACAAACAAGAGTGACAGTAGACGGCATGGTACAAAGTGCCACAGGGGAGAGACTTTAGGCCTTGCTCACCAGACGAGTAGAATGAGTTCTCAAGGGCAAGTCTAGAAAGAAAGTTGTCTATTCTAGACACTGACTTATGTTCCATGCCAGGAGACCCAATACTGGAGGCCTGCACAGAGCCCATAACATGACCTGGCTATTTGCTGCAGTTTTCTCCTCCCTACTCCCACATGTCAAAACTGGGAAGAAAAGGACTGCCCGAGAAACAGTGTTTGAAGCATTTCTTGACTGCTTAGAATTTCCATCCAGTCAGAACAAAGAATCGTCAGGCAAGCTGACTGGGGACAGCGCTGGGGATTGAAGCCCGTGCTTGGAGCATGTTAGGCAAGTACCATACTTCTGACCAACATCCCTATCTTCATAATTATTTTAAGGTCTCTCTTTTAATTTTCAGCAGCAGCATTGCTCAGTGGCCCACTATGGAGACTGGAGGGTAAATGCCCTCCAGGGTTTTTGTATCCAGGGTTTGCAAGGTTCTAGTTGTGCAACCTTGCTTAACCTTCCTGTGCTTCCGTTCTTCATGCAATAATACTCCACAGAGATCCTGTGATCTGATCCCATACCATAGTTACTCAGTGCATGCATATTTCTTATAAGAACATCACAGGTACTTCATAAAGCCACTGCTGTGTATTGTTATTGATATTATCGCATAATTTCTACAATTTAGTTGTGAATGTTTCTCTCCAACTCTTGAACTTTAGGTCTTCTTTGGCTTTATTTACAGTACTGACATCTTCATTGATTGGAGTTATTTCACATCCCGGTGGCTTTCAATTTATGTTGGAGGTTTATTCCTTAATCTTTGGAAACCTTTTCCTGTTTGTGTTATTAGCTGCAAGTGTAGTATCCTGTTCAGAAGACCTGCTTGTGATCAGCTGGCACCTCACTCATCTCGATGGCTTCTCTTCAAATCTGAGAGGAGCGCTCTAATAAAAAAGCATCTGAATAACCAAATTCTACTTGTCTGTCCAGCTGACCTTTGTGTGTCTACCGTTTGTAGCATCATCTTGTACCTCTGCAGTCCAGACCACACACTGTGAGCACTTCGACAGGAACTATTTTTTTTCATCAATCCTATTTTTAAGAGGGAGTAACATCAACGATTTCATTTGGAAGTATCTACCCATTTTCTCTGGAATTCAGGAAAATGACTACTTTGCCTTTTGTCCCTGGTTTCTTGCCAGGTTCCCAGGCACCTTCCTTTTCCTACCCTAAATTTCTAACTAAAACATTACATATTGATCCCTAGTTTACAGTCCTCTTCTTGTTCCTATTTTAAAACACATACAACAACAAAAGAAACAAACCAAAAAACAAAACAAACAAATAAAAAAATACTTGAGTGTGTCTCCCGTCTCCCTACTCTTTTTAATTTCCTCCTGTCTGCCCTTGGCGCTAAGCTCCAATGACATTTGTCATGAAGCAAGCTTGCAATGAGATTGGCCCACCCTGGATGTTCACTTTTCAGGAAATTCTGCCTCAGGGCTTATTCCTTAAACTGTCCTGCTTTCTGTCCCCATTGTTCTCTTCTTCCTTCTGGGATCACAAGCTATATTCTGTTTAGACCTTCCTACCTCAATTTCTTCCTTCCCAAAGGTATTTTTTAGCAGAGACCTCTATGCTCTTGGCCTTCATCCTGGTGTCTGTTATACCCAGGACTTCCCCCCAACCCCCCCCCCCCCTTAGTTGTTTCTCACTCAGAGGGCTAGAGTCTTGGCTTTGGTCAGCCTTTAAACTCTGCTTGGCTCATCCCTATTCCCCTGTTCTTTATTTTCTCTTCTGGCTGCACTTTGTTAACTCCACTCAGATTCCTTCACTTTTTGCTTCCATTCAAGAACTCAGCTGAGTAATTTCACAGCTTGAATTTTCTATTGAATTATCTTAAACTTTCCATGGAAGAAGAATTCCTCTTCTTCCTCCATAGACCTTTGTCAAATTGGCGTCTGAGAAATTTAAATTAGCTTTTACCAGAGCATAACCAAACTAGGCACTAGGACTCACTTAACACTTCTCCAGTGTCACCACTCTGACTGTAAATCTACTCTGCTCTGTGATGCTCTGATTTTCTTCCTCAGTGAATGTCACGGGTAGGTCATTTCAACAGGCTCATGTTCACAGGTGAGTTAGAAATCTGTCAGCACCCTTCTTTTTGTCCGTGTAGAATTTCTTATATACACAGCAAAAGTTATCAAAACAGTTTTCAGGTTAAGAAATGTTTAATGAGAATTTATGATGAACAGTATACTGTACTTTTATTACATCAACTCTTTTTTGATATATAACAGTTGGGCACTCTGTAAAGCAGGTATAAAGTACTAATCTAATTTAATACTGATTTTGAAACATGGTTTTGCTGTATAACCTAGTCTAACCTAGAACTTATGGCAATCTCTTGCTTCAGCTTCCTGGAAGCTAATATTAGGATCGAGGCCACATGCTTGACTTTTGAATGTTTTAAGATTCATTTTTAATTTTTATTTGTGTATGTGTGTATGTTGTGTGTATTTGTGTGTGTGTGTGTGTGTGTGTGTGTGTGTGTAGTGTAGTGTATATATTCTCATGAAGGCCAGAAGAGGGCACTAGATTGTGAGCTACCCCTCCTCTGGAAAAGCAGTAACACTCCTAACTACTGAACCATCTCTTCGGCACTGGCTTGTAATTTTTTAGTAGATATAAATTAGTGGCTGACAAAAATAATGATCTCCTCAGTGGTAAAAATAACTACTCAAATACACGACTCCTTATTTTCACTGTCTCACAAACACATTGCTTTCCTTAACTACTTTATCGAACACAAGCACAAAAAAAGTTGCATTTTTGACATACGCACAAAGGGAAAAAAAACAAAGGAAAATAAATAAGCTAGCACATTGATCAAATGTGTTAACATCTCCACATGTTTATTTTAGAGAGTTTTTTTGTACCAGTGTTTTGCATAAATAAAATAAAAGTAACATCGAAGATAAAAGTGCAGATACTCAGGTCTAACTCAATATCATGCTGAATTATTATTTCCAGTCGATACACAGTGCTGTGTTGGAGAAAGCGTTTGACATTTGTCAATTGATTTTGCTCACATTTAGTTTGTTTGTGTTGCTTTATGTCACTAAGAGCACGCTCTTTTGACTTCTGTGCTATGTAATTTCTGCTGGCAGTGTTAGCGAATGGCTAAGTTCAGGAGACGCAGGTACAGGTGAAGTTCAGCCTACTCAACCTGGAGTGAGACAAGAAAGCTGGGTTTCAAACTCCTAAGTCCCAAGAGTAATTCAGATCTTTTAAATGTCCTCCAATCTGTCTTTTGCTACCATTAGAAACTTGGTCAGGTTTTAAATAATGGTATAAACTAGGTAGCTCATTTATGTTTGGTGTGAGGAGTCCTTATATATGGAGATGACTTTTCTGTACAAAGTGGCACTGCAACTTGGTTTCTTGTTTTCTTATTTATCAGTGACTTCCCAAGTTGCACTGATGAAGAAGTTGATACTACACTCTCAGCTATGGTCTGAGCTTGGGGAGAAACAGAACACCTCGTATACTATAACATCACCCATGAGAAGGCCTAACTGGAATCTCTCCAGATAGACTGGTGATTTAAGAGCTAGATGAGTATGCTGGTCATGGGTCTTCCTGCATTTAATAAGTGTGATGATTGTACTGGCACATGCAGTGTAGCACATGCCTTTAATCCGACACCTGGAGGAGGCAGAGACGGGGATCTCTGAGTTTCAGGCTATCCATGGTTACATAGTAAGACCCTCTCAGCAGTTGTTCATTGCTTGTAGCTCTTCATATAGGGGTGGGGCTCATGGGAATTCTCTAATTTACCTAGGATGTCAACTAGTGTTGAAAATCTTCTTCCAGCAGCCATGTTGTTGAGATTTCATGAGTGCTACTTTCTTGTACCTACAAGGCCCACTCTCACAATAGACTTTTTGGTGCACTGGTTCTTACAACCTTTCTGCCCTCTTTTCCAAGTTGTTCCCTGAGTCTTAGGTTCAGGAGTTGTATTGTAGATATCTCAACGTGACTGGGTACCCTAAAATCAGTTGTTCTCTTCATTTTGACTGGTTGTTGCTTTCTGTAATGAGACCTGGTTTGAAATGGTAGGAAGATACAGAGCTCAGTCTGGTTAGGGAATTCCATAAGTTTTGAGGAAGACTGAAAATTTTCAGTAAAATAAAGAAAATTCACAAAGCTAGCAACAGCATCAAGAGTTGACAAATATTGTCATTAGAAATAATAAAACTATAGGAGAGCTGGCCCCACAGGGTAATACTGATGGGCAGGTACCACTACAAGGAGCAAGTATGTGGTGGAGAATGGGAGAGAAAGAAAAGCAGAAGGGCTTATGCACTATGAAGAGAGGTGGAACTGGAGATGTGAGAATGGTGAGGAACAGCCTGACTGTGAGCACTGCCACCTGAGGCCACAGTGATACCCAGGTCTGTACTGCCATTAAGGGCCATTTCTGGAGCCATGACCCTGCAGCAGTGGGGGTTCTTTGTTAATGTCTCTTGCCCATGTTACTACCAAAGGCCATGCTGACCTCCCTGATCTGGACTGCTGCCTGGGGCCATGTCAATGTCCAAGGGCTCTTCAGAGCTGGCCCTACCCCTCACCAGCTGTAGTACTTGGTAGAGTTGGAGCCCCCACTTCCCCACACCCTACTCAACTGCCTATACAGGCAGCACAGCAGAGCTGGCCCTGTTGGCATGGGCTTCCATGAGCAAACCCCGAGGGCATGGGCATTGGAGAGATGACCCTTTGTCCTTCCTCTTTGTGTCTGTGGCAGGCAGGAGAGCTGACTCTACCCCTTATCTGGGTACCATAGTAGAACTGGCCCTGGCAACATGGGTGTGGGAGCACTGGGGGGGGGGCTAACTGACTCAACTACCATCCAAGCCCAGATCCAGGGCTTTGAGTTAGCCCACCCCAACATCTACCCCATCTATGAACTGCTGGATCACAACAACTGAAGGAGCTGGTTGGGTAGGAAGAAAGCTTTGGGGGCTTTATAACACAGGGCAATAACAAGATATCAGAGATGAGGCCTGGAGAGGATCCAGTGTTGATTATGTAAGTCAAAGTTAGAGGCTTTGAATCAGACTCATTGCAATGAATATTTGGAAGTAAAACTGGGGAAAAAGATATACTGTGGGACACACTGTGACGTACCACAACTTCAATATCAAGATTTTTTGTTTGTTTTCTTTTGGAAGGGAGATTACAAGGGTGGAGGGTGAATAAGGAGGGATGGAGAGATTAGTAGGATTGGGGTACATGATGTGAAATTCAAAAAGAATCAACAAAAAGTTTAAAAAAATATAGTTATTTGGATCAGACAAAGTAGAAACTTTTAAATGTGTAATCTTGATCAGTACTTGGGTATTTGATTAAGCACTCTTAGTCATACTTTCAGATAAGACAACTGGGCTTTAGTTTAAGAAATGTATGCAGGCATTCTATTGTTAAAAAATTAAACCCTTATACATCAGATGATATCTCTGTTTCTCTTTTCTCTCTTTGTATCTATCTCTGTCATTCTCTGTCTCTGTCTCTCTGTCTCTCTCTGTGTATCTCTCTCTGTGTGTGTGTGTGTGTGTGTGTGTGTGTGTGCACGCATGTTTAAACACAAACTCTCACTATGTAGCTTTGGCTGGACTGGAACTCACTGAATAGATTAGAGTGCTCTCCATCTTGCAGTGATCCTGCTTCTGCTTCTCTGGTGCTATAATTACAAGTGTGATTCACCATGTCCCACTCTGAAGTTGCTCTCTTAGCTTCCCCATTGGACGGTGACCTTTCATCCCATGGGGACTGTCAATATTTAATGTATTATTTAATGTGGCATAGTAGCCACTGTCTCCAACTCATGATAAATTTCATCTGCTTAACCTTTTGTCTGACAAATTATGCATCAGTCACTGGTTTTTTTTTTTTTATCTTGCATAGAATCTAATGTGCATGCCATCAAGCACTAATACTAATGAGGAACAATCTACAATCATCTGTTTTAACCTCAACCAAATGGTTCTAAATATCCATGGAACCACTATTGGTTGATTTACTGTACAACTCACTCTTCGCAAAGTTCTAAAAGATCATAAAAGTTATAAAAGATAATCATGATTGCAAGTATGGCATTCTTGGAATGCCATTATGTTTTTAGGATACAGAAGATAGAAGAAGGAGTTAGAGCCTCTGTTAGAGTAGTGCCTGGAACACAGAAAGTCATCAGTCAATGTAACATAGTGTTATTATCTTTAGTTAAGACATTATGACATAATAAAGCTATACCAAGATGAGAAGGGTACATATGGCATGACGGATAGATAGTAACAACCTTCATTAGGCTTCTATGGTAGCTATTCTCACCATCCCCCAAAAATTTGAACAGGAAAACCATTTAGCATTTGAGTAGGTTCTAAATTTTTTTGTTAGGCTTAAAAGACTTATTTAATGTTTTCAACATAGAATTTCTAATATAAACCACTTTAACTAGACTCTTATTTATTTTCTTTCTAAGAGATACTCATGCATCAAACGAAGGAAGAGCCTTTGCTTCTGTAAGAATTTATATTACGTGAAAATATTGCCCCAGGCTCAGTCCCTGCTAACAGCAATTTCGTAGAACTTACTTAGAATTTTCACACAAATTATTTTACCCTTTAGAATGCTATGATCGAATAGCTGCAGCAATTTGCAGATGGAGAGACTGAGAAGGAGAGGTTAAATAAGGCACATGAGCATAGGAATAAACAGTCCACATATTCCATCATCATCAAGTAAGGGAGATTCTGAAACCCAGCCTCACATCTGTGGGTGTGAAGCCATTCCTAGCACTAATTATCCTAACAAATTGAGGGGAAGCTACTTCAAAACAATGGGTTATTATGCTTGAATAAAAGCAAATAATGGATCTTTACCAAATTAGTACATGTATAATGTGCCTGAAAATTGAGAAGGGTTTTAGTTGTGTGATTGGCTCCAGGGCTGCAAAGCTCATTTTCCTGCTGTGTGGAGCCTTGCTGACAGGCCACTCCATCAGGGCCTCCCACTGTGTAGCCTTATGCTGCTCCTACTCAATGTTGATTCCCCCAGAGAAGCTCATTTATCCCATAGGAATGTGGACCCACAGCAAAGTCTAAGGCTGTGTCTTTTACTATGTCTTAAGTCAGGCATGGAACAAGTCAGGGAGCAGTTGTCTTGAATCAGAAGCTGCCAAGACACCTTCAAGGCTCTCTCCTAGAGACATATGTCTGCCAGCTAGGCACTAGGTCCCAAAGATCTCACAATCTCCTCAAACAGGATTATCAGCTGCAGACCAAGTATTCAAATGCCTGAGATTGCGAGAGACATTTCACATTTACATAATCACAACTCTATATGTTTACCTTCTCAGAAAAAGAACATTTTCTTCCCAATCATGTCTGATAGCATTCCCTGGTTTTCCTATTTGTCTCTACCACTTATTCCTCTCCACAGTCACAATATGTCACAATCACTACTTTGTTCCAACTTTAATGTGACAGAGGAGTTTAAGGCTGGCAAGACTTTCAGCAGAGAGAACAAAAGCTAGAGAAACATTTTTAAACATACAAATCTCCGTTATAGAGACTATATGCTGATTTTTTTCTATTCATAGAAAGATACATCCTACAAAGTAACTTTTATCCAGACATTTTCTACTCAAAAAATAAATTCTCAAGAGCTAATAATATTTAATATAAGGACTATCTTAGAGTTTTATTGCTGTGAAAAGATACCATGACCAAGGCAACTCTTATAAAGAAAAACTTTTAATTGGGGATGGCTTATAGTTTCAGAGGTTCTGTTCAATATCAGCATGGCAGGAAGTATGGCAGTGTGCAGGCAAACTTAGTGCTGGAGAGCTAAGGGTCCTATGTCTTGATCCAAAGGCAGTTATAAAGAGAGGGTTTCTCCACACTGGGTAGAGCTTGAGCACTAGGAGATCTCAAAGTCCACAGTGACTTACTTTCTCCAACAAGACCACACCTACTCCAGAAGACCATATATCCTAATAGTGCTATTTCTAATGGGACAAGTATATTCAAATCACCACATTCCACTCCCAGGCCCCATAAATTTATTCAAACACATGAGACTTTGGGGGTCCAAACCTCGCCATAGCATAATGCAAAATACATTTAGTCCAACTTCAAAAGTCCTCATAGATTATCATAGTCTCAACAATGTTTGAAAGTTCAAAGTCCCTTCTGAGATTCATGCAATCTCTTAACTGTAATCCCCTATAAATTCAAAATCAAAAAGCAGATCACATCACAGAATATACATTACATTCCAAAATCTCATAGTGAGGAAATATTGGACTAAAGCAAGACGGAAAATTGGCTGGCCAAATTCTAAACTCTGCATCTCCATGTCTGATGTCAAAGTGCTTTTCAGATCTCCAACTGCTTTTGTCTGTTGACTGTAACTCAATTCTTTCTCTTAGGCTAATTTTACTCCTTGTTTGTTAATATCTTTCCTCAGCAGATATCCCATGGGTCTTGTATCTCTAATATCTTGGGGTCTCCAAGATGACTTCAACTTCACAGTTTCTCATTCCAATATCTGGGATCCACACATGATCTTCTGGGCTCCTCCAAAGGGTTTGGGTCACGTTTCTAGCTCTCCCCTCTGTAGCACTCCAGGCTCTAACTGACTCCTCTCCACTGCTGCTGCTGTCCTTGGTGGTTATCCCATAATACTGGCATCTCCAATATGCTGGGGTCTTCCCCAGTAACTAGGCTGCACTATAAGCATCTGTTAGTCTCTCTTTGTAGTGCCAGTCCTTAACTTCTTTGCATGACTACTTTAGTCCTGAACCGTCAAGGACAACTCAGGCTACACCTTCACCAGTGGGCTTTTCTGGCCTTCTACAGTGCCAAGCCTCAGTTGTTCTCTGTGACCCATTCATTCCTTCAAAAACAGTACCACCTGAATGATTCTTACCTATTACATATTGTCAAGTCCAGCTCCCAGCAAGATATCTATCTCTGGAATATAGCTTCTTTGTGTTCTCAGAAAACACTTCCCAAAATATTTTGCCACAGTAATGCTGACTTCTTACTCACCAGTAATTTCTTAGCTCCAGATGATCAGCATCAACTGTCCCAGTAACCTCTTCTACTCTTTACTCCACAGCCAGAGCCACATGGCTGAAGCTGTCAAGTTCTGCTGCTTGCTGGGACTGAATATGACCTTGATCTATTACATCTTCACCAGTTTTCTGGTTTTGATGATTTCCTTTACTGTTTAACTTGCCTGTTCTTGAACTTGCTCTGTAGACTGACATTGAACTCAGATCTGTAAGCCTCTGTCTCCCTAGTGCTGGAATTAAAGGTGTGTACCACCACATCTAGATAAAAGCTGCTTTTTTTTTTTTAAATCTGAAACTTGCTCTGTATCAGGCTGGCCTTGAACTCAAAGATCTGTCTGCCTCTGTCCCCTGAGATTCAAGGCATGTACAGGATTCCTGGATTTTTCCTTAATTTATTTTCACAAGGTCCTTATAAGTTCTGGATTCATTCCATATATTACAATCTCTCCCTTGTCAAATTGACATACTATCATATCATTTATGCCCAAATGAAAACAACTGTATCATAATCACACCTAACATAACTGTCCCTTGTTCAACTGCAAATGCATAAACAATATGCTTACCTGGATGGGATCTTGCCAATAGGTTGACACTCCCTTAATTCCATTTAATATCCTTAAACACAGAATTTAGTTCAGTTCTACCTCCTGGTGCCCCTTTAATCTTTGAACCATATATTCTGTGTTTTTCTTTCTAAGCTTACTATACTTGATCAAAACACTCCTCCAAAGAGTGAACCAGAGGACAGAGTTCAAACTAGGCTCTTTTTGAGACTGCCTATGTCAATGCAATTAATCTAAAGCTCAGACAGACTTTTTGAAATAGGATAAAGCTGTCACATTCTTCACCAAAATATCACAAGAATGATCTTTACGCAACATATTAAAATTCTTCTCCTCTGAAACCTCTTGAGTCAGACCCACACAGTTCAAATCACACTCAGCATAACTGTTTTCCATAGTTTTACTACGATGGCCCATTAAGCTGCACTTAAGGCATTCTACAGCTTTTCAAATCCAAAGTCTATATCCCTTCAAACAAAAACATGGTCAGGACTATCATAACAATACCCCAGTCCCTGGTGCCAACTTCTGTCTTAGGGTTGCCATGACAAAGGCAACTCTTATAAAGTATTGGGGCTGTCTTACAGTTTCAGACATTCAGTTTACTCTCATTATGGCAGGAAGCATGGCAGTATGCAGGCAGACTTGGTGCTGGAGGAGCCAAGAGTCCTACATCTTGATCTGAAGGCAACCAGGAAGAGAGGCTCTCTTTCCAAACTGGGAAACCTCAAAGCTTACCTACATAGTGACACACATCCTCCAACAAGGGTACACCTCTTGATAGTGCTACTTACCATGGGCCAAACATATACAAACCACCACATAGACTTACTAAAAATAGGATTTCATAATACCGTATTTTACAGAAGGAAAAGATACATGGGAAAGTTTATGAACATGGCAAATGACTCTTAAGTAGGGTGAAAAGGAATTTAGACACACGGTCCTGGATTCCTTACTTTAAACGCCTTGGGAGCAAGATTCTAAACAGTATGATTGGAAGTTAGGGAATAAGAGTCTTTTGGTTCAAATTTTGAGAGAAGATTGTCAGCACCAGGCTCTACATAGACCACTGGATGTGTGGGTAGACTATTTTAAATATATTTAGACTAAAAAGTAACTTATCATCACTTATCTACAACTGAATGTAGAACATGCCTCCTTTGTCTTACAGTTATTGTTGTTGTTATCATCATCATTATTATTGATGGTTGTAGGGAGGTTTTTTTGTTTGTTTTAATGTAATACTAAAGCAAAGAAAGAGTGGGAAGAGGATATTATATCCTCCAAAGGCTACTGGACCAAGGACAGAAACAGTAAGCATACTATGAATTAAAGTTGTGGAAAGCTTTACAGAAGATCATGGGGGGAAAGCTTAGAGAAAGAAGATAGACTGTTCTCTGGAAAACCATCAAATTGTTTACTCACAGAAAACTCCATGAGCAGAAAATTCTAAGCATGATTCATTTTTTAAAACCACAAGAACCGAATTCACAAGCCACAGGTGGCTTGGTAACAGATGGGGTAGTGCAATGACAGGGACAGTCATAAGAATGTGTCCACTGATTTAAGAATCTTTGGATTGTCAACAAAATGTAAATTCATTGGCTAAACCCACATCTGTAATAAACCATGTTAGGAACCCAGCATGGGAGAATGTGGGACTGGAGTGAGTACAGAAAAGCAAATCTTTATCTCCAGTGACAACTTTCAAAATGTGATGTGTAGCACTAAAGTCTGGTAGAATCAGCATATTATTTAGAAATACAGAAGCAGTGATCATGTGTGTCACCCTAAAAGGTTATGAAAACAGAGGGGTTGGAAGATTTGAAGAAAGGATTGAGTGGGATAGGGTGCTTCATGCTAAGACTTAAAAGCATTTTAGAAATTACAGTTTTTGGTGGCATAATGTTAAAATTATTTTAAAATGAAAAATTTACATAGTTCATATATTTTCAAAGGAAGAATCTTTAGCGGAAGTGGGAGACTAAAGAGTGCTGTTGTCTCCAGTGTCAGGGATGTGATTTTGTGCATTTGAAGCAATAATTGACAGTTCTTGGATTATGAGTCATGAGGAAAAGATCAACTTTGGTGACCTTCCTTTCCTTTTGTTGGTTGCCAACACCCATCAGTGTAGGCCCACAGCTAGGTTTTTTTTTTTCAGCTCTAGCTTAGCTGTGGACATGGGGAGCACTTCCTGTCTTTTAGCTTACTCTACCCTGGGTCCCCTCATGGGAAGAGAGAGGCTGATAATGAGCTGGACTATGGGCAGTGACTTTGCCCATTAATCATGCTTGTGACATTCATCCTATCTCTTCCATCTTTTCTGGGTCTGATTAGTCAGGGCAACCTTTGCATTCTCTCCCCTGACAGGCATATGCATGCACTGCACTGATTTGTGGACAGTATCCACTGATTTCCTTCCTGATAATGAAATAGATCAGAGGGGTGAGAGCCAATATTTAGATATTGGCTTTGAGATGTCAGAATTACAATTAGCCTGGCTTAGACATTGGCTCCAGTGAGGTATGCCAGACCAGCATTTCTAGAAAGTTCCTTGTTCAAATTTGGAACTTGACCCAGCTTACTGTAACACAAAAATACTCTGTATTATTTATCTTCTGATGTTTTCATGTAGGCCACTTAGAAAGCTTGGGTTTCAGATTCTAATATCTATCTATCTATCTATCTATCTATCTATCTATCTATCTATCTATCTATCT